>NC_053426.1:20634114-20912000 GCF_007990345.1 Gossypium hirsutum | reverse complement strand
ATCATACATATCACCAATAGACATGACACCTGCCAAGCTAATCATTCAAACACCCCACAATATGCCATACATAATTAAAACAAAAATCAACAGACATATGGATAAAAAATCGAATATAAGCTCGACTACTATGAACCAACACCGACTAACATTCGCAGGCTAAAAGTTCATACCAAGTCAAAACACAACATAATAGCCTATACAGCGAATGTCCAAGCCGACTAAGAGAAAGTACCCAAAACTGCTAGCCAGTGGATGACTCCAATACGCCGATCACGCAAAAAGAGACGAGTCAAGAAACCTAAAAATAGGTACAAGGAAACACCGATGAGTATATAACTCAGTAAGTCAAAGCAAGCACTACCACCATTAATAACATATCACAAGAGGAAGCAAAATGGAACGAGGCAGTTACTCCATCCAACGAACCATACCAAGTCCTCAAACTATCGGTCAACCATACAAGTATCATCACATCCATATACTAATCAATAGGATATTCGAGGCATTTCATACATCATTATTTTCGTACAATCATACAACTAAACACCTTTCACCTATTCCACGATAAATCTTATGTACGTGACTTCAATTATAATTGTCACATAGGTTCAAACTTACCAAGCTCAACTTCAAATATAAACATAACGCCTATTAGCACGAACTCAAGGTACTTACCCGATCCGCTGTCCGTGATCGACTCAATAATGTCGCACACTTAGTGTTCATAATGATTCAAAAGTATATTATTAAGTCGCACACTCAGTGCTATATAATCAACTCGCACACTTAGTGCTATATAATCAAACTCGCACACTTAGTGCTACATAATCAAGCTCGCACACTAGTGCTACATAATCAAACTCGCACACTAGTGCTGTACAATTAACCCGCACACTAGCGCCAATCCATGATCATAAATGTTTATACCTGCACTCTTAGTGCCGAGATCAACAACTCAATACATCTCACCTCTTTCTCTTCATCCAACACTTTCATCACCACATACATACATGTATATATATATTTATCATTCCATTCAGCATCATTACATAGACGTTATGATCATTAAATTAATACAAACTATATGCTTAATGACTTACTTTGTGTTGGGTAGGACGGTTCCAACTCGGCTACTCGATGATCTTTTCTTGCCTTTGCTTGATTCTCCTCCTTTAACTCCTGAGCTTAATCAATAAATCAACTAGTTTAACCATCTGCTAAACATTCATAATCCAGTACACATGCATATGTATGTTTGTATATTCAGCAACCATCCTCACTAATTACCCATTTAGTCGATTATACACATAATTAAAGGTAACATCACGAATGGGTATACTTATGTATATATACATATATGTATATATATATACTTCGGAATGGCATCACAATTAGATTAACACCACTTCAACTCATTAGAGGCCGAATGCTGTAATATGCACAATGTCACTATAACATCATTTAAAACCTAATTCATCTCATGACACTCGACCATTTTACCCATATGCCGAATGTGTAAGATTACATTCACACCCGATTACTTAGTTAGGTGGCCAAATTACCAAGTTAGACTTGACATTATACGTCACAAAACTCTAATTTAATTGTCAATTGCTTGGCCAAATCACAAGTGCCTATCTACAACTATTCGGCCTTACTACTTAACTACCTTTCATACATATCTCTATTGTTTAGAAGGCGAATCCTTATGTTCCAACATCTAGCTTACTCAATTCAACACATCAAAACGACATTTAGGCCGATTTTGCTAGCACACAAGCCTTGATCGAATGTCCTTGACCTCTAGTCACCTAAATTTTTATTCTTTAAAACTCATCCAACTCATATTTCATGACAACCTCCTTAACTTCAATTATCACATCTTAATCATGCTACATTCGACCATTATTTAACAATAATTCATGTATCCTTTTTATTAAACACTCAAAATCAACCATCTTCATACCTCATCACCAAAGACATCAAAATACCAACCAAGAATGTAACATTCATGGCCGAATATCATCTCCATCAATTAACAAAATTTGAACCATGGCTAGGTAGATTTCAAACTTACAACTTAAAATATACATGAATCTCAAAGAATAATATCAACATACCTCAATCTAGTTACATGCATGGCCAAACTTCTTAGAAACTTTTCCCCTAGGCACCGAATATTCAAGAGCTTCTTAATCAACTTGAAGATGACCAAATGCCTTAACTTCACTTTCTTCTTTTCTTTCTTTAGGTACGGCAATTGTGATAAGGAAAAGGATGAACACTCCTTCTCCTCCCTTATTTTATTCATCCTTTTTTTCTTTTTAATTCCCTTCTTTTATTATTCTAATTTACTTACCAATATTAAATAATAAACAACATAAACTTGGAGGAATGGAACCATGCTTGGCCGGCCACTTATCAAGAATTGGGCACTTGACATGCAAACCCAAACTTCCTATTTTAATACTATTTGGTCCTTACTTATTTACCTATCATAATTTTCTAAGTCTCTCAACTAGATCCTTTCAAGCAAAATTCACATTCCTAATACAAAATTAAAACATCAAATTTTTATACAAGTACTATCACACATATAAGATATGCAAATAAAATTTAACTAAATTTTATGACTCGGTTTTGTGGTCCCGAAACCACTTCCCAACTAGAGTCAATTTTGGGCTGTCACAACTCTCCCCCACTCAAGAAATTTTCGTCCCCGAAAATCTTACCGGTAAATAGGTTTGGGTATCGTCTTTCATCGAGCTCTCGGTTTCCCAAGTAGCTTCCTCGATCCCGTGTTTGAGCCATAACACCTTTACTAACGGAACCCTTTTGTTCGCAACCCCTTCACTCATGAGCTAGGATACGCATCGGCTCTTCTTCATAACTCATATCGTTGAATTTCAACCTCCGACGGACTAATTATGTGCGAAGGATCAGATCTATAGCGTCGAAGCATCGAAACATGAAAGACGTCGTGAATCTTTTCAAGTTCAGGGGTAAAATCAATCGATACGCAACTGGACCGACTCGTTCGGATATTCGTATGGCCCAATGAATCTCGGACTCAACTTGCCCTTTCGGCCAAATCTGAGTACCTTTTCCAAGGCGAAACTTTAAGAAACACTTTATCTCCCACTGATATTCAATGTCTTTTCATTTCAAATCCGCATACGATTTCTGACGATCCGTGGCTGCCTTTTGACTTTCACGGATTACCCTTACTTTCTGTTCGACATCTTTAATCAAATCGACTCTGAAAATTTACTTTCACCGAGCTCGGTCCAAAACAATGGTGTACGACATTTACGACCGTACAAAGCCTCGTAAGGTGCCATCTTAATACTTGATTGAAAACTATTGTTGTAAGCGAATTCAATCAAAGGTAAATACCGTTCCCATGAACCACTAAACTCGAGGATGCAACATCTCAACATATCCTCAAGTATCTGAATTATCCGCTCGGATTGACCATCGGTTTGTGGATGAAAAGCGGTGCTAAAATGCAGCTTGGTACCCAAAGCTTCTTGCAATTTCTTCCGAAATCGCGAGGTGAATCTCGGATCTCTATCCGACACGATAGAAATAGGTACTCCATGTAATCTCACAATCTGAGAAACATACAATTCGGCTAGTTTATCCAATGAAAAATCCGTACGCACGGGATAAAGTGAGCCGACTTAGTCAGTCTATCAACAACAACCCAAATCGCATCCTTCTTACTTGCTGACAATGGCAGTCCGGACACAAAGTCCATTGTGACTTGATCCCATTTCCACTCGGGTATCATGATCGGCTGAAGTAATCCTGAAGGCACTTGATGTTCCGCTTTCACTTGTTGACATAATAAACATCTCGAAACAAAGTCGGAGATGTCCCGTTTCATACCATGCCACCAAAACCGACGTTTCAAATCGTTGTACATTTTCGTACTCCCCGGGTGAATTGACATTCGGCTACAATGAGCTTCGTTCAGAATCATCGAAATGAGTTCTGAATTTCTTGGAACACACAACCGACTTCTGAACCTCAAACAATCGTCATCATCAGTTTGAAATTCGGATCCCATATTCGGAATACATTCAGCCTGTTTTGCAACCAATTCATCGTCGACTTTCTGAGCTTCACGAATTTGATGAATCAATGATGGTTTGGCCTTTAATTCAGCTACTAACACATTGTCGGGTAGAACAAACAAGTGCACATTCATCGCTCGTAAAGCAAACAGCGATTTCCAGCTTAAGGCGTCCGCAACCACATTAGCCTTTCCCGGGTGGTAATCAATGACAAGCTCGTAATCTTTCAACAACTCAAGCCAACGTCTTTGTCGCAGATTTAAGTCTCTTTGAGTCATCAAATATTTGAGACTTTTGTGATCCGAAAATACATGGCACTTTTCGCCAAACAAATAATGTCGCCATATTTTCAAAGCAAATACGATGGCGGCTAGCTCGAGATCATGGGTTGGATAATTTCTCTCGTGTGGCTTCAATTGTCTCGACGCATAGGCCACAACTCGACCTTCTTGCATCAATACGCAACCCAACCCGAGTAGGGATGCGTCACTATAAATGACAAACTCTTTGCCTGATTCGGGTTGCACTAAAATTAGAGCTTCAGTCAAATGAGGTTTCAGTTGATCGAAGCTTTTCTAACATTTCTCCGTCCATTCGAACTTAACATCCTTTTGAAGTAGCTTCGTCATTGGTGTGGCTATCATCGAGAAACCTTTTACAAATCGTCGGTAATAACCGGCGAGCCCCAAGAAGCTCCGAACTTCGGTAATATTTCTTGGAGGCTTCCAGTTAAGTATGGCTGAAATTTTGCTCGGGTCAACTCGAATACCCGATGCGGATACCACATGACCCAAGAAGCTAACCTCTCTTATCCAGAACTCACACTTACTGAACTTAGCATATAACTTCTTATCCCGCAAAATTTGCAACACTAATCTCAGGTGCTCAGCATGTTCGGTCTCATCTCCTGAATAGACTAAGATGTCATCAATGAACACAACTACGAACCGGTCCAAATACTGTCTGAAGATCCGATTCATCAAATCCATAAATACCGCAGGGGCATTAGTGAGCCCAAACGGCATCACTAAGAACTCGTAGTGACCGTACCTCGTTCTGAAAGCAGTTTTGGGTACGTCCGAATCTCGAATCCGCAACTGATAATAACCCGATCTCAAATCTATCTTTGAAAACACTGAGGCTCCCTTTAGTTGATCAAACAAATCATCAATACGCGGTAATGGATATTTATTCTTTATCGTCACTTTATTCAGTTGACGATAGTCAATGCACAACCTCATGGTTCCGTCCTTCTTTTTCACGAACAATACTGGTGCACCCCAAGGTGAGAAACTTGGTCGAGCGAAACCTCTATCCGTCAACTCTTGCAATTGAGCTTTCAATTCCTTTAACTCGGTTAGTGCCATACGATACGGAGCTATCGAAATTGGCGTAGTTCCAGGTACAAGCTCAATACCAAACTCTATCTCCCGAACAGGTGGCAAACCCGGTAACTCTTCAGGAAAAACATCCGGGTATTCACAAACCACCGGCACAGATTCGGGTTTCTTTTCTAATTCTTTGTCATCAAGTACATACGCAAGGTATGCTTCGCACCCTTTTCTTACATGTTTCTGGGCCAACATTGCTGATATTACAGCTGGCAACCCCCTTAAGTCCGTAGACTCAACTCGGATTATCTCGTTATTTGCGCACCTCAAATCAATAGTCTTGCTTTTGCAATTCACAACCGCATCATGCGCGGTCAACCAATCCAAACCAAGAATAACATCAAATTCGTCAAACGGCAAAAGCATCAAATCGGCCGGAAAACAGGATTCTCGGATTATTAGAGGGCATCTCTTACACACTTTATCAACAAGTACGCATTGACCCAAAGGGTTTGACACTCGAATTACGAACTCAGTAGACTCAACAGGTAGAGTCTTACTGGATGCTAAGGTTTCGCATACATATGAATGAGTAGAGCCAGGGTCAATCAATGCAATCACATTAGTATCAAAGAGAGTGAAGGTACCAGTGATGACGTCGGGGGAGGATGCCTCCTCTCGTGCGCGAATGGCATATGCTCTAGCAGGAGTACGGTTCTCGGCTCGAACAGCCGTATCAGAGGCCCCTCTCTGACTACCACCCCTACCTCCTAAAATTCTCGGTGGTCTACCTCTAGTTGTCACTCCACTAGGTCCTGCACCTTGAATCTTATTCTTCTCATCAAGCTCCGTGCAATCTCTAATGAAGTGGTCCTTCGAACCGCATCCGTAACAGGCCCTGTTAGTAGACTTACCCCAACATTTACCTAGGTGTCGTCTCCCGCATTGGGGACATTCAGGTTTCTCTTGACGATTATTGCCCACACTAGCTACCGAAGTAGCTCGGGAGTCCGTCGATGGTCGTGCTCTGATGGAAATTCCCACAGTCGTCCTCGACTTATTAGTGTCCTCCCTGAACTTCTTTACAGCTGAGAACGGAGCTTTACCCGTCGATCTTTTACGATAGTCTCTAGCTTCAAATTCAGCCTTCTTCTTCTCCTTTCCAAGTTCTTCCGCCTTGCAGGCTCGTTCGACTAGTGTTACGAATTCTTTTATCTCCAAAATACCCACTAGTAGCTTTAAATTTTCATTCAATCCTTCTTCGAATCTTTTGCACATAGCAACCTCATCAGCTACACACTCCCGGGCATACCTACTGAGTCTTACGAATTCATGTTCGAATTCAGATACTGTCATACGGCCTTGCTTGAGTTCCAAGAATTCCTTACGCTTTTGATCAATGAACCGTTAACTAATATATTTCTTTCGAAATTCCGTCTGAAAGAAGTCCCAAGTTACTCGTTCGTTTGGGACTATGGAAATCAGGGTCCTCCACCAATAGTAGGCTGAGTCCCGCAACAAGGATATAGCACACTTTAGACATTCATCAGGCGTGCATGACAGTTCATCAAACACCCGAATGGTGTTATCAAGCCAGAACTCGGCCTTTTCAGCATCATCAGTAACTATGGCCCTGAACTCCTCGGCCCCGCGCTTCCTAATCAAGTCTACAGGTGGCTTACTCAGCCTCACAGGATCAGTGACTGATGGCATTACGGGCTCTTGGGGTGGATTATTCAAATTCGGGAATTGTTGGACGACCGGATTGGTTTGGGCATATTGCGCGACCCACTCATTCATCATGGTAAAGAAGGCTTGTTTAGCCCCCTCACCTTGATTATTCGCAGATGACTAAGGTTCAACAGGCGGTGTCCCTTGTGCAGGAGCAGCCGCTACACTTTCAATGTCATCCGCCAAGGTTCTCTCTACACCGGGATCCATTTACTAATCAAAACATAAATTTTAACCGTCAGAAGTCATCACACATTTAAACATTAACATTCGACATGTATAGCTAGACTCATACGTGCTATGGTAGTCCTAGAACCGACTAAACCATAGCTTTGATACCAATTAAATTGTAACACCCCGAACCCGAGACCGTCGCCGGAGTCAAACACGAGGTGTTAACAGACTTCAAACCACTTATTTGACATTTCCCAGACAAGCTGCCAATCTGCGTACTAGTCGCTTTAAAAATCATATATTGAGTTTTGAAACTCGAAATCCAGTTCCGTAACTTTTCCCTAGAACTAGACTCATATAACTATATGGTAGAATTTTATAGAATTTTTTGTCGGGCCAATTAGTACAGTTTATTAGTCAAAGTCTCCCATGTTACAGGGATCGACTACTCTGACCTTTGCGCATTACGACTTGGATATCTCCCTGCACAGAGCTTCAATACCAATGCCGTTTGTTTCTATAGAAACTAGACTCAGAGAGGAATCTGTAAATATATGGCATGGCTCCTAATTATCTCTGGTTAATTTATAATAAATTTCCAAAGTCGGAACAGGGAATCCAGAAACCGTTCTGGCCCTGTCTCACGAGAACCTGAATATCTCTTAACATACTGTCCATATGATCATTTCGTTACTTCTATATGAAAATAGACTCATCAAGCTTTGATTACATAATTTATTCATTAATTAATTCCACTCCTACTATTTTTAGTGATTTTTCAATCTCACGTCACTGCTGCTGCCAGCATCTGTTACGAAAGCAACTATGCCTATTTCGTGATTTTTCCTTGATCTAACTAGTAATTCATCATACATATCACCAATTATGATCATGACTAGCCATGCCAAAGGCTAATCATTGTCAAACATCTCCCTACTACACTATTGCCATATCATGAATTTTAACACCAAAAATAATCAACCATGACATATGGCATAAAAAAAGTCGAATTATCAAGACTTACGACCTAACGTTATGAAACCAAACCCAACCGAACATTTATGCCATTTTCGCATGGCTAAAAGTTTACATACCAAAGTTCAAACACAACATAATAGCCTATACATGCCGAAATGTTCTCCTAAGCCGACTAAGAAGAAAGTACCAAAACTTGCTAGCCGGTGTGATGACGCCAATGACGGCCCGATCACGCAAAAAGAGATGAGTCCAAGAAACCTAAAATAGGTGACAAGGAAACACCGAGTGAGTATATAACTCAGTAAGTCATAAGCAATGCACATCCATCCATTAATAACATTATCACAAGAGGAAGCAAAATGGAACGAGGCTAGTTACTCCATCCGTACCGAACCATACCATAGTTCCTCAAACCTATCGGTTCAATCTCATACCAAGTCATGCATTCACATTCCATATACTAATCAATAGGATATTCGAGGCATTTTCATACATCATTTTATTTTCGTTACAATCATACAACTAAACGACCTTTCACCTATTCCACGATAAATCTTATGTACGTGACTTCAATTATAATTGTCACATAGGTTCAAACTTACCAAGCTCAACTTCAAATATAAACATAACGCCTATTAGTCACGAACTCAAGGTACTTACCCGATCCGCTGTCCGTGATCGACTCAATAATGTCGCACACTTAGTGTTCATAATGATTCAAAAGTATATATTAAGTCCGCACACTCAGTGCTATATAATCAACTCGCACACTTAGTGCTATATAATCAAGCTCGCACACTTAGTGCTACATAATCAAACTCGCACACTTAGTGCTGTACAATTTAAACCCGCACACTTAGCGCCAATCTCATGATCATAAATGTTTATACCCGCACTCTTAGTGCCGAGATCAACAACTCAATACATCTCACCTCTTTTCTCTTCATCCAACACTTTCATCACCACATACATACATGTATATATATATATTTATCATTCCATTCAGCATCATTACATAGATGTTGTGATCATTTAAATTAATACAAACTATATGCTTAATGACTTACTTTGTGTTGGGTAGGACGGTTCCAACTCGGCTACTCGATGATCTTTTCTTTGCCTTTGCTTGATTCTCCTCCTTTAACTCCTTGAGCTTAATCAATAAATCAACTAGTTTAACCATCTTGCTAAACATTCATAATTCAATTACACATGCATATGTATGTTTGTATATTCGGCAACCATCCTCACTAATTACCCATTTAGTCGATTATACACATAATTAAAGGTAACATCACGAATGGGTATACTTATGTATATATACATATATATGTATATATATACTTCGGAATGGGCATCACAATTAGATTTAACACCACCTTCATACTCAATTAGATGGCCGAATGCATGTATATATGCACAATGTCAACTATAACATCATTTAAACACCTAATTTCATCTCATGAACACTCGACCCATTTTTACCCCATATGGCCGAATGTGTAAGATTACATTCAACACCACCGATGTACTTAGTTAGGTGGCCAAATATACCAAGTTAGACTTGACATTATACGTCACAAGAACTCTAATTTAATTTGTCAATTGCTTGGCCAAGAACTCACAAGTGCCTTATCTACAACCTATTCGGCCTTACTACTTAAACTTAGCCTTTCATACACTTATCTCTATTGTTTTAGAAGGCCGAATCCTTATGTGTTCCAACATCTAGCTTACTCAATTCAACACATCAAAACGACATTTAGGCCGATTTTGCTAGCACACAAGCCTTTGACCGAATGTCCTTGACCTCTAGTCACCTAAATTTTTATTCTTTAAAACTCATCCAACTCATATTTTTCATTGACAACCTCCTTAACTTCAATTTATTCACATCTTTAATCATGCTACATTCGACCATTATTTAACAATAATTCATGTATCCTTTTTATTAAACACTCAAAATCAACCATCTTCATACCTCATCACCAAAGACATCAAAATACCAACCAAGAATGTAACATTCATGGCCGAATATCATCTCCATCAATTAACAAAATTTGAACCATGGCTAGGTAGATTTCAAACTTACAACTTAAAATATACATGAATCTCAAAGAATAATATCAACATACCTCAATCTAGTTACATGCATGGCCAAACTTCTTAGAAACTTTTCCCCTAGGCACCGAATATTCAAGAGCTTCTTAATCAACTTGAAGATGACCAAATGCCTTAACTTCACTTTCTTCTTTTTCTTTCTTTAGGTACGGCAATTGTGATAAGGAAAAGGATGAACACTCCTTCTTCCTCCCTTATTTTATTCATCCTTTTTTTCTTTTTAATTCCCTTCTTTTATTTATTCTAATTTACTTACCAATATTAAATAATAAACAACATAAACTTGGAGGAATGGAACCATGCTTGGCCGGCCACTTATCAAGAATTGGGCACTTTGACATGCAAACCCAAACTTTCCTATTTTAATACTATTTGGTCCTTACTTATTTACCTATCATAAGTTTCTAAGTCTCTCAACTAGATCCTTTCAAGCAAAATTCACATTCCTAATACAAAATTAAAACATCAAATTTTATACAAGTACTATCACACATATAAGATATGCAAATAAAATTTTAACTAAATTTTATGACTCGGTTTTGTGGTCCCGAAACCACTTCCCGACTAGGGTCAATTTTGGGCTGTCACAACTCTCCCCCACTCAAGAAATTTTCGTCCCCGAAAATCTTACCGGTAAATAGGTTTGGGTATCGTTCTTTCATCGAGTTCTCGGTTTCCCAAGTAGCTTCCTCGATCCCGTGTTTGAGCCATAACACCTTTACTAACGGAACCCTTTTGTTTCGCAACCCCTTCACTTCACGAGCTAGGATACTCATCGGCTCTTCTTCATAACTCATATCGGTTTGAATTTCAACCTCCGACGGACTAATTATGTGCGAAGGATCAGATCTATAGCGTCGAAGCATCGAAACATGAAAGACGTCGTGAATCTTTTCAAGTTCAGGGGGTAAAATCAATCGATACGCAACTGGACCGACTCGTTCGGATATTTCGTATGGCCCAATGAATCTCGGACTCAACTTGCCCTTTCGGCCAAATCTGAGTACCTTTTTCCAAGGCGAAACTTTAAGAAACACTTTATCTCCCACCTGATATTCAATGTCTTTTCGTTTCAAATCCGCATACGATTTCTGACGATCCGTGGCTGCCTTTTGACTTTCACGGATTACCCTTACTTTTTGTTCGGCATCTTTAATCAAATCGACTCTGAAAATTTTACTTTCACCGAGCTCGGTCCAAAACAATGGTGTACGGCATTTACGACCATACAAAGCCTCGTAAGGTGCCATCTTAATACTTGATTGAAAACTATTGTTGTAAGCGAATTCAATCAAAGGTAAATACCGTTCCCATGAACCACTAAACTCGAGGATGCAACATCTCAACATATCCTCAAGTATCTGAATTATCCGCTCGGATTGACCATCGGTTTGTGGATGAAAAGTGGTGCTAAAATGCAGCTTGGTACCCAAAGCTTCTTGCAATTTCTTCCAAAATCGCGAGGTGAATCTCGGATCTCTATCCGACACGATAGAAATAGGTACTCCATGTAATCTCACAATCTGAGAAACATACAATTCGGCTAGTTTATCCAATGAAAAATCCGTATGCACGGGGATAAAGTGAGCCGACTTAGTCAGTCTATCAACAACAACCCAAATCGCATCCTTCTTACTTGCTGACAATGGCAGTCCGGACACAAAGTCCATTGTGACTCGATCCATTTCCACTCGGGTATCATGATCGGCTGAAGTAATCCTGAAGGCACTTGATGTTCCGCTTTCACTTGTTGACATAATAAACATCTCGAAACAAAGTCGGAGATGTCCCGTTTCATACCATGCCACCAAAACTGACGTTTCAAATCGTTGTACATTTTCGTACTCCCCGGGTGAATTGACATTCGGCTACAATGAGCTTCGTTCAGAATCATCGAAATGAGTTCTGAATTTCTTGGAACACACAACCGACTTCTGAACCTCAAACAATCGTCATCATCAATTTGAAATTCGGATTCCATATTCGGAATACATTCAGCCCGTTTTGCAACCAATTCATCGTCGACTTTCTGAGCTTCACGAATTTGATGAATCAATGATGGTTTGGCCTTTAATTCAGCTACTAACACATTGTCGGGTAGAACAAACAAGTGCACATTCATCGCTCGTAAAGCAAACAACGATTTCCAGCTTAAGGCGTCCGCAACCACATTAGCCTTTCCCGGGTGGTAATCAATGACAAGCTCGTAATCTTTCAACAACTCAAGCCAACGTCTTTGTCGCAGATTTAAGTCTCTTTGAGTCATCAAATATTTGTGGTACGGGTGGAGAGTAGCGGATGGTGGGTTGAGTAGTCTCCCCAATTGGGCTTGCATTCTTTCATTGACATCGTATGTGATATTGAAATGGGCCTATAGGCCATACCGTTTACAATAAAGGCTTCGGCCCAGTAATATGAAATTTGAAAAGGCTTCGGCCCAGTATTATGAAATATGAAATATGAAAAGGGCTATGGCCCAGTACATGTTTGAGATGGGATTTGGGCTTAGACCCAACAGGCTGTCATTGTTTTGGGCTCTGAAAGGGGCTTGTTGCACACTGAGTTTCCAAACTCACCCCCTTTCCTTAACCTTGCAGGTGAGCCTTGATGTGGGGACTTGGGCCGGAGGGGATTCAGAGTGGCCACGGTTATCGTCTTTGGGCTTTTAAATAAGTGTTGGTTTTCATTTAATTTCCTTTAATTATTATTTATTTTTAGGTTGTAATAAGGCCAATTTTAACTTTTCTTTTATTTCTTTTCGGGATTAGTTTATTTTTAATAACTTCAAACCTGGTTGATAATTATTCAAATGGGCTAGACTTAGGACGTGTTTTCAAAGCGATGCTTGTTTTCAAAATATCTCAACACCACGATTAATCGATTTATCAAAGACGTCCACTTAAACAAATTTAAACTCGATATAACAAAGTGTGGCTATGGTTGTGGGCATGTCTAGGATTGGATCCAATCAAAGAGCTTGGTACTTAAGCAGCCTTCATGGCTCACCTCCTCTGTCTCGGATACTTACCTGGTGCCCATCTTCCATACACTTTGTTAACTCAACAAAATATATGGTTTTAAAACACTAAAACGAAACGTGGGTTTTCAACTCCAATGTGGCACGTCAGATTCGGCCATAACGTCTGGGCCGGGTTTGGGGTGTTACAAAATGGATGACTTTTGACTTTGTAATATTGGCATATGAAGCTATCTCCCCCTCTTAATGGAGTAGTTGACGTCCACAAAGATGAGTCATTGTCAGCTTGAAACTTTTGATGAGCTCGAGCCCATAACATACATGCCCCATAAGTCTTAACTCCTTTAAATTTGGCATTCATTGTACAACTGATGCGATCCCTTTCCATGGTGGACCAACAGTGCCCCAAAACCTCATGTTTATCCTAGCAATTGCAAATCCTCCTGCATGCATCTTTGGACCACATTTTTGAATTCCCATAATAGTCTCAACAAGGTCTTGTTTTGTCTCCTCAACTAATTCCAATTTCGCAATCTTTCCTTCCTCTAAGGCTATATTTCCTACCACCACTTCATGAGGTAAAAACCATTTTCAACAAATTCAGAAACAAGTCACAATTTCTATCACCTTCAAAGTACTGAGATTCCTCTAAACATATATCGCACTCAAAAGGAACTCTAAATCTGTAGTATCATTGCCCATGTCATTGATATCTAGGGATCTATGATAGGCACACAAAAGAATATACAAGGAATAAATGAATTCAAGAATGACTATTTACATGAAATGAAAATTTATAAAGAATGTCAAAGGTCAAAAGAATCAGAATGAAAGAATATTTACTCGGATAAATAATAAAAGTATGTTTTATTGAAAATAAAATGTCTGAACATGAGCCCACTTCTCAAAAGAAATCTCATTACACCTAGGCTTTAGAGCAACAAGAGTGTTCTGAATATTACTCTGTAAAATTCCTAAAGATTACAGCAAGTTCTTTTGCAGTCCAATTGTTTAAAGAACTTCCCGGTTCGTAAAGGCGAATGCCCTCAAGGTTTCTTTGTTCAGTCCCTTCTTCATGTATGACATTGATGGGATGATTTTCATTTCCAAACCCCCTTCTCCAGGTAAGCTATCCCTCCTGACACAAAAGTCAGGGATATGTAAGGGAACGTCGTTAATTCCCATTGAACTTCTTTTTCACTAAGCCGTGACCCTCTTTTCTCTCTCTCTTTTTCTTTCTCTTTTTAATAACTTTAACTAATTAGGGTCTTTTTATAATTTTGAATGCAAATGACGCAATGAAATGCTATAAGATGCAAATGAATGCAAAAGGTATCGATCTCGATTCAATCTCATTTAGAAAACTTTATTTAGAAAAAGAATATCTTTACATGTAAATGGATTACAAATACGCTTTCGCCTTA
This sequence comes from Gossypium hirsutum, assembly GCF_007990345.1. NCBI lineage: Eukaryota > Viridiplantae > Streptophyta > Magnoliopsida > Malvales > Malvaceae > Gossypium > Gossypium hirsutum. Next base: position 20,897,182 of record NC_053426.1, on the reverse strand, counting down.
ATGCCTAAAGTTTTAACAACAAAACAAACTCTTGGCCACGATCAGATTGTAGCTCATATTGGTGCTCAATATGTCAGCCTGTGCCGCCAATGTCTGTAAATAGTCAACTGCCTCTTGAGTTTGAGCTACGACCTCACCTTTGGGGTAATTCGTGTAGCTAAGGGCACCTCCTCCAATACCTGTGAAGTTGTTCTGATTATTTTGAGATAGATTAGCGAACAGGTAGGTATCTCGTTCTGCAATGTGCTACCTTAAAATAATATCCTATATCCTCAATGTTTCTTGAGAGCTTTCAAATTTCAACCCATGCAGAGCATCCTGCCTCGGTACCTTCGTAGCATAGCTAATCTCTAAAGGTCTTTGTATGATACGGTCTTTTTTAATCACTTTCTTTCACGCTTACTTGAGCTATCCAGGCCATCGGGGCTTGCATTTCCATTGTTTCTAATAAGTACAACAGTAAACTCAAGCTTGCTGTTTGGTAGTGGTCCTATAGTAAACGAGCTTTTTACCATCATAGGCAAAATTCTTTTCATCCAACTCATTTTTGTAGGCCTCATGCACTCTATCAATCACTTTCTTTCCAATACCCTTACCATTCACATGGCAACCGTCTTCATATGAAAGAGAGATGCTATAATGGTAGAAGTGTCCATCAATACTCCCACACTCACTTTGAATTGCTCATCTATCCTCCTGTCCAGCAAATACTGCAAGTCCCCTTAGTTATTGTAGAACAACTGCTTGGCTTCATTACTCCATTGATCCCATATTTCCTTTAACTCTTGGAGATTATTTTGTGCCACGCTGATGCGAGTGTAACCCCATAATTCTGATGTGTATCCTTCAGCGTTTCCTTTGACCATTTATGGACGTTAGCGTTGCCCTCCATTCTATCAAGAAGTCCATTCTCCATAATAAAACTTTCTAACTTAGAAACTGACCGTCAATCGATACCTTTTAAATGCAAAATGACATGCACAAAAGAAAGAAAATAGTCAGTATCATATGATATTAATAAACAAAAAGATAAACTAAGTATAATTCTATCTATATTGAGCTCTTACTGTTTTTCTATATGTGGTTTGTTTCTAAAGTTTGAGGTACTCGAACCAGCAGATTCCTCGATCCTCACCCATTATAGGCTCATTTGAATCGAGTTCAGTTCAGGGGAATACATTTCTCTATGGCTACACGGAGATGAAAATCTCACGAAACCATAGGTACGGATGTATCCCGAAAGTGATCCACTATCCTGCACGGAGGCGAAAACCTCACGAAGGTGTAGCTTCTCACTCCCACTTAAGGGTGTGACCACAACGGTCATGCAAATGCAATGCGTATCAGAATATAGCAACACATGCAATAATACAAACACATGTAATGCAAAGAGGATTAAATTTTAAATTTTTTAATTTTCGACATTAAGACAAGAGATAATCAATTATACGGCTTGACTTTCTTATTAGTCCCCAGTGGAGTCGCCAAGCTGTCGAAACCATTTTTAAATTGAGTTTTGGAAAATGGGAATTGACTTTAAGAAAAACGAAAACGGGAGTCGCCATCAATCTTTTTAGGTGTGATTGGATCACCTTATAAAATTTTTTGTTTTAAAACATTAATTTTGGTCTACGAAAGTCGAGAAAACGGATTCGGGAGTCGGTTACGTACGAGGAAGGGTTAGCACCCTTGTAACGCCCAAAAATTGGTACCTAATTGATTATCAAGTGTCTTTAATGTCGAAAATTTGAAAGTTTTAATATGCAAACCTCTTTTAATTAGAATGTCTTAATTTTGAAAATTAAGGCTCACTTATTTTAAATGAGTCAAAACATTACATCCAGTAAGTTAGGACGCAACATTTTAAAACCTTCGAAACTAAGCTCGTCTTTCAAAAATTTCTATCTCGAAACAACAAAACACCATATCCAGTAAGTTAGGACACTATGTTTTGAAATCTCAAAATAATTGTTTAAGTTTTGAAAACTCAAAATCACTTAGAAGGGTGCTTGACTATTCGAATTCAACGAGAAAAGTCGCAACCCAGTAAGTTAGGGCATTACCTTTCTCAAAGTTTCCAAACATCAAGTATTGCCTTTTATTTTTTTAAAAAAAAACCTTGGAATATTATTTTAAATGACGTTTTAGGATGACATATTAATGCATCATGAAGCATAGATATACAAAATATTCTAACATTTCCATACAAACATAAATAATATCATTAAGACAAAACTAAATAACATGAACATACGTTTAATGAAAAAAATCATACTAGAGTAAATATAAGATAATAAACAAATAAAAACATGAGTAAACTAAAAGAAAAACATAATACATGCAAAAATTATACAACAATATATATCATAAAATAGCACATAAAAGAAATAATTAAACATAGCATATAAAAAAATGAAACTATGCACAAATAAGATAAATGACATACACTAAAAAAAAGAATAAATAGAACATTTACAAATTATAAAAATATAATGCAATAGTTCAAAATACATGAAATGATAATATAATATATATACATGCATAGAAAATATATATTTGAAAATAAACTATATAAAAAGGTTAAATATTATAATATATAAAATACATAATCAAATGTATAAAAGATAGGGATAAATATACATATTTGAAAAATGAAGAAATTAAAATAAAAAAGGTTGAAAAACTAAGATAGACGAAGAATAAAATAAGAACAAACCACAGAGAATAAGAATGCAAGAGGGAGAGAAATTTGAGTGAATGCTCTTCAAGAATTCTTATTGCTTCCCAAAACTCAAGTGTTTTACAATGAAGGGAGAGGCCTCTATTTATAGTTGAGCCTCCCCAAATTCAACGGTACAGATCAATTACATCAACGGTTAAGATTAAAGGATATCTACAAATTAAATCTCCAAGATTACAAGATGATGTCTAAGATTGCATATCATATCTAAGATTGTATCATATCTAAGATTGCGTATCATATCTAAGATTTCATATCCTTAAAGATTATATTTCCATATGAGTCAAGCTCATAGATGGACCTTCAATCTTTTCAAGGAATGGACCATTTTGATTGGGCCAAATTATATGTTTGTAATTTTGTACTGGACTTGGACTTTGTTTTTATTTTTTGAAATTATTTCTGGGCCTGGGCAAAATCGAGTGTCTACAAGTGTCATTGTTGTTTCTCTCGACTAGCTTGGGTAAGGTCTCTTTTCTCTTCAATTTCTTGATTAATTTTGTCAATTAAAAACCAAAAATTTCAGATCTGGAATTTGGGGGATTTTAAATGATTTCAAAGGTATTTTTCCAGATTTTAATGAGATCTCAAACCATTTTAAAATTTAGCCCCAATTTTAGCCACCATGAGTGGTGGTGCGTACGCCTATGTGCAAGAAAGGGGGCTGTTTTGTTTCTTGGTTCTTGCTTATATTTTTCCAGCCTTAGTTTGAGTTCTTGAACCCTTGTAATCAGCTTTTAAACCCATTTCAATTAGGAAAAAATGTTCTTGATCGATTGGCCATTGGAAACCCACAAATGGTGAAGTGTAAGTGCAATTAAGGGTAACTAGTTTGTTATTTCGACATAGTTGTTGGGTAAAGGTTATGAATTGATTAAATGAACGAATTTAATCATTTATTAGCTACTAATTTTTTAGTATATTATTGAATTAGATGCTGACCCAAATGCCCCAAATCATTCGTAAAGGCAAAGAACGATTGTATGTACAGTTAGCATCGATACAGTGTAATGAATCTAACTAGTTTAGATTCATAAAATAGTTATAATTTCAACGATTGGTTTGAAATCATAAGTGGGTTTTAGGAACTGGATTAATGGTAAATTGATTAAATTTACACTAAATTTTGGTTTTGGTTTGTTTAAGGAATTATTAGGAAAATTGGAAGATTCACTAGTGTGTTGTGAGGAAATGAAAAATAAGGTGTTGGTACTAAACTCATAAAATTGTTTGAAAATGTTAAATATCATGTTATATTTGATAAATTAGCTTGATGATTGGATTGACTTAATAGCCAAATTATTGATTTTGTGAGTGGTCGAACAGGGTATGTTTTGAGCCTTAAAAGACTAACATGTTGGCAAAATTGTTAGTTTGATAGTATGAATGTTTGACTGAGTTTGTAATTGCATATTTGAGTTATGAGATATGAGAATGTTTGACTGAATGATATAATGTGGTGATATATTAAACTTATGTATGATTTGAACGCATGAGATATTTGATATATTGTGTACTGAAAAGGGTGCTATTTAAGCAAAATGAAAATCCGTAAAGTATGTGAAATTGAACGATATTGATTGATACCAACACAATGGTAATTTGAAGTATTAGAACAATATTTCCATTTCTGAAAGTATGTGATTATTGAGAACATGCTGAGCATGTCAAGTGAATGTGAAAAGTATTGAGATATGATTGTGTATGAGATTGTGTGACATATTGCATATGCATTGGGTTGGGATTTTGTAGTTGACGGAGGAGTTCCGTGGAGTATCAATGGCATATTAAGTCTGCATTATTCGTAGTCAGTACACTACACCTGAAGTACCAAGGGGAATAGCAATTTATCGCATTTTTACTAGTAGCTTGGCTGCATTTTTACTGGCAGAATTTTTTGCATATTATTATCGATGGTTTTAACCACATCAGGCTTAAGCCCATAAATGTTTTGGAGTTTGGATAACGGGTTTTGGGGAACTCGTGGTGTGCAGCGGATGGTATGGGTAGGAACCTTTTTGCATTGCATCATGTTCACGACATATTAAAATGTCATTGATTTATGCTACGTATTGTATTTTGTTGTATTGAATGATATCAAAATTAATGATTGTTACTCGAATGAATGATGTCCCATACTCATACACCATTTGACATCGATATTGATAATGGCTATGTGATGATTTGAAATTCCTATGATGGTTTTATCTTTTTTAATGCTAATATGTTTCATTGTATTCGATAGTTATGTTTTTTTTTCCGTTTAACAGCTTTTCATAAGCTCACCCCCCAATAGTGTTTAACTTTTCAAGTAAACCTCAAAATTAGGACTGAACTCAGCATACGGAGAATCTCCTTGGACCTCGGATTATTCTTAATAAGTATTAAGTCTTTATTGATTTTGGTTTGTAATTTTTAATTATTTCTGGCCTATGGCTTGGTAACTTTTGTTTTGGGGATTTTTGCAAGCATGGATTACTCAAGCATAATAACCGGATAATGCATGATATCGGACTTAAGTAAAATTTGATATTGTTCCCTAGTTTCCACTACATTGCAAATGAACCATTTTTGAAAAACAAATCGATAAGGCAACTAAGTTTCCAAAATGACTTGAAAAATGGTTTTTCCGTTACATTAGTTTAACATTGAGTTTTTTTTTTAAAGAAGAGTGACAAGCAAACAGTTCTTCTAAAACATTACTATCAACAATAAAATGAATCTTAAGTATATAGACCTAATGAATGAATGTTTCTAAGCTAACTCAAAGTACAACTACGATTTTCTTTAAAATGAGTTTATTTTAGGTATTCAAAAGTAACGTAAGTTAGCTTCATCATTTCGATGGCTAATGTAGCCTTCTCAATCTAGCCATAACGTACAGGTCGAGTTTAGGAGGTTACTTTTAAAATATTAAAAACATAGATTATTTATATTTTTAAATGTTATTAAACATACGTATTTAATTGTTAAGATAACTTATTATTTTAATAAATTATTTAATATTAAGATTTTATTTTAATAATAAATTTTTAAAATAATAATTTTAAAGTTTAAATAATATTCTTTGTATATTACTGATATATATATTAATATTTTAATAATAAATATATGCTACAATTATAAATATATTAATAATAAATGTTTTACAGTATAAAGGTTAAATTATGCCATAAGTCCATGTACTCTTCATAAATTTAAAATTTAGTCCTCGTACTTTTCAAATTTCAAAATTCAAGTGCAATTATTATCACTATCATTTTTTTTAATTTTACTGATGTGACATTTTTAAATAAAAATACTCATTTGGTAGCCATTAACTTAAAAAGTGACGTTATAATGAACCTAGATTTAACAAAATAATTTTAATAGTGTTAATAGTTGGACCTGAATTTTAAAATCTAAACAGTATGATTAAATTCCCAAAAATAAAAGTACACGAGCTAAATTCCAAATTTACAAAGAGTACAAAGACTTATGACATATTTTAACCTAATAATAAATATGAATATTTTAATTATATAGATATGAGTATTTGTTTGAACCATGATTAACTTATTTATCCTTCCAACTTTAATGTGTAACAACTCAAATTATATAGGATTAGATGAAATAAATAATTAAGAAAAATGATTAGGTTTGATGGTTAGTTACTACTCCTTTTTCTTAGAGGTCTTAGGTTCCATTCATACAGTTTAAACTTAACAAGTGTGGATAGTAGCCCAATGGTTAAGTATTCTTCTTACCTTCTTGAAATCCCAAATTCAATTTCTTCATTTCTTTTCTATTTTTGAAAACAATGGGTAAATTGCTATCTAGCCCCTTAAAATTTGAAAACCCTAGGTATTTAGCCTTTTCCTAATTATATTTGTATTCTTGTTCCTTTTCCAAACCAAAACAAAATTTTATTTATTTTCTCTCTATTTCTTCGTCCTTTTTTTCTTTTTCATTCTCTTAATTGCAAATATTTTTCTCTCCATTGCTGTGAAATATTATGGTTTCCCTAAATCAAATCATCTCCCATTCCGTTGTGTTGTCATTGGTTTAGCAAATCATCGTAAAATTTATCTCTAATCTCGCCAAAATTGGTAAGAACTTTCTGAACTCTAAGTTTAAATCTTAAATTCCTATAAAATTTCTATCCACATTAATTTTGAGAACAATTAAATGATATTTTAAGAATCTTGCCAAAAATCTCGCTAAATCTTGATTTGTCATGAGATTTGATACTAATTCTTGCGTAATTATCATTTGACGGGCCCAGTTTAGGTACCCCAGATAAGGTTTGAATGAGAGGGACATCACTCAGTCTCCCAGTAACAGGTGTGACACTCTTTACAAGCGAATCAAGGCAAACTTTGCCTCGAGATAGAGCCACATAGGCGTGAGGGCCATACGGCCCCTTTACACGACCATGTTCCCCTTAAAACCCTAGAAATTTGATTCTCACACGGTCTAAGACCCTTCTTATGGCCTGCCACACGATCATCTCTTCCCTGCACCTTGATTTTGCAATTTCCACATAGCCTCAGTCTGTTACATAGCCTAGTTACACGACCGTTTAACCCTTCCACACAGTCTAGGGCTTTTCATACGGTCCAGTCACACGATTGTGTGGCCTCTATTTCTCAAAAATTTACAGTGTTTCCTAGAGTTTTATGTTTTTTGCATATTAGTCCCTAAATGATTCTTGAACTATTTTTAGTGTTTTATTTTAATCAATTGAGTCCCTGATAATATGAGTAATGCTAAAATCCATGATCTAGTTGTCTGAATTAATATTGTATTTATATGATTGCATGAATTGTGGTTAAGCATGTTTATTGTATTTGTTTTTGTGAATTGTTCATACAACATACCTTATGATACCGTTAAATTAAACCCTTGAAAAGTAAATGTTTTAGCTGTTGTATCAATTAGTTTAGAGTATATTTATTACTGCCATTCTCGATTTGTTACAAGAATGTTACCTATTTTTTCTTTATTCTATTATAAACATGCCATATTTATTGCATGCGATGAGATGTTTTGAAAGGAGGAAGTTCTGGCAGAATATTAATCAGTAATTTTGATGGTTCATTCACATATTATCTGGTAGCTTTTATCTGCAATTAAGTTGTGTATTCACAACCATCTGGAAGAGTATTAACCTACAACATTGGTGGTTCACCCATTCATTATCTGGCAGCTCTCATCTACATTTATGTTATGTATTCACAACCATCTGGCAACGTCTTAACTTGCAACTTCATGGTTTATCCACAACCTGATCTGTAGAAATGAACGAGTTTTGGGGAACTTTTATTATGGTGTGTAGCGGTGGGGGTAGAATCTTTCTTGTTAAATCTGTATCTATGTTGCACACAAAAGTATGTGCAAAAGATTCTGAGATTTCTAAGATGGTATATATATGTATATTTGAGTATGATGGTGATCTGTTAATATGATATTTCGAATCTATTTATTATGAATTATTATATGTGATGTAATTTCGTGCGTTAATTAGTTGCACTTATTATCTTTTAATGGAACTCACACTGAGCTTAATAGCTCACTCAATTTTATTTTCCTATCTTTTTAGATAACCCACTAGATTAGGACACGAACACGACATTCAGCGGATCTCGACTCGGTTTTTATTTATAAAATTATTTTAGGCACGTTATTTGATTTATTTCAATTATTATTATTCAAAGTTTGTATTATGATTTTATTTCAAAATATGGCTTGGGACTTAGGAATTGGGTTTGTTTTCATATTGCATGAAATTTAATTTGAATTTTAGGATATCAAGTTATGTTTAATAATTAGTATGCATAAACCTGATTTTTATTAAAAACATAAATAAATAACATCTTTTCCCTCTGCTAAACTATAATTAAAAATATTAAGAATAATTAATCGATATTTTGTAACACCCCAAAAATTAGGGGGTTAGAATTTATAAAATCATCATGAATTGAGCCCTATGAGTGGTTAAGAGTTTAGTAAAACTTCTTGAGAATAAAGTTCATGCCCCACTCTTTGCATTTCTGACCAAGAAATGGGAAATATCCTAAGTTCTAATCACATTAAATCTCTTCATTTTGTTTTAAATTTTGGAAGGAAGGTTTATTTGCCTAAACAACCCCTAAAAAATTGCATAACTTAGCCTTTTAACTCATTTCCTAGATTATCTTTTTCAACCCTGTTTCGAATTTCTTTTCTCTATTCTTTAAATACATATTTTTTTTTGTTTTCCTACTTTTCTTTTTCATAAATCTTCATCTTATTTTGCTAGAAATTTTATATTTGAATCCTAAATCAAAATCAACCCTGTTCATCAAATCTGTGTCTAAACGAGCCAAGATCAATAAACAATCTTGTTTCTAATTCCATAAAACCTTGGGATTCTGGAATAACACCGTTATTGAAAACCTTTCAAATAGACTTTGAATCTTTTTTGAGTTTTCCCAAAAATCTTGCTAAAATTTGTTAAATCTTAAAGGTAAATATTAATTCTTACGTTTTTTCAATGAAAAGACTCGTGCATGTGACATGAATTAGATTCGGACGTGAGGATCATCGTATAAGACCTCGAAATTCAAGTGTGTGTTTTTTTATGAAAAAATTGAGGTCAAATCGAACCCAGCCCAGACCACATGGCTTGGACCTTCCTATAGGACCATGTGACCCACATGGCCTGACCACATGACCATGTGCCCCTATTTCTTAAATTTTACATTTTTGATCTAAAATTTTATGTTTTGATCAGTTTGGTCCCTGAATAGGTTCTGCACTATTTCTAAAGAATTAAATTATACAATTAGGTCTCTGATTATAAGGGGCATGCTAGAATCCATGAATGATGAAATTAATGCCGTATTTATTTGTATCTATGAATAGTTGCATGAACTAATGTTTGTATATGTTACCTAATATATTTGTTTCATCATATGAATAGTATGCCTTAAATTATTGTCCTTTTCGAATGTATGAATATACTTGAGATTGTTATTGATTTGCCATGTGTTAGAACATTAAATGTTACAATATATGAATGCATTAAATTAATTGTATTGCTTTGCATGGGATGAGACGTTATGATTGAAGGAATATATGGCAATATATTTGCATTTAATTATGCACTGTGTATCTACAGCAAAAGCAAATTTCAATTGCGTCCATTTTACTATGCAATCACAACCCTTTAAGAGCTTTTATCTGCAAGTATGTTATGTTTCCATGACCATTGGAAGGTTTTATCTGCATTATTTTGCTGTGTACCCACAGCCAGAGCAGATTCCAAACTGTGTCAGGTTGCTGTGTGTCCACAATCATTGGCAGTGAAAATTGAAAATTAATGGCGGTTTATCCATATCTTGGACTGATTGGAGAAGGGAGTTCTGGGGAACACTCATATGGAGTGTAATGGTAGGGTAGGATTTGTTCCATATGAACTTGAAATTGAATAGCATCTTTGATATCATGAACATACTTGACACAAGCTACGTTACGAGATTTATGTGCATATGAATGGTGATATAAATATTCATGAATATATGAATCTCGTATGTATGTGCAAATTTGAGAATTGATTATTTGATATATGTAACTATATATTATGATGCTTAAATATTGGTTGCATTGAAAAATCGTACTTTGAATTGAATTGCTATCTATGTTAACTATGAGCAGTGTTATTTATTATGTTTCCTATTAACTGTTTATATTGTTTTTATTGTAAATGAATTCACACTAAGCTTTCATAGCTCACTTCTTTTTATTTTCCTTCTTTTTAGTTAACCCACAAAGTTAGGATGCAGACTTGACATTTGGAGGGTTCGACTCGGAATATTAATTTCTATATAAAAGTATTTTAGATTAATTATTTTATATTTCTGGTTATTTGAAACTATATTATTATTGTGGCATGGGATAGACTGGTTAATAAAATAATCCATCGATTACACTAATTTACTTTGTATAATATCATCATGTGGTTTTTGCATGCAAAAGAAAAAAAGAAGAAGCAAATAATGACCCACTAATTGTCTAATGTTTAAACTAATACTAAGCGGTATTACGTGGTATGATTGTAATACAGAAAGACAAATTATATTAGTAGATGAACCAAAACATGTCCTTAGTTTAATAAAAAATTAGAAAACTTATTAAAAGACTAATATGTCGTCTATGAAGTCTAATTGGGTAGATGCCTTGCCTTAGGCATTGAAGTGGATGACTCCCAAAAGATAGAAACATAGATGTGACTAACTGGACAGACAGTACATTAGACAGACCCAAGAAGAATAGATCTTGAATTCGTTTATGGATTTATTCATTTGTGACATTAAAAGTGTGGCATACCTTAATCCTAAGTGGATGATGGACTATGTATGCATGACTCATATACTTTGATGTAAGTCAAATCCTGAGTTCAAATAGATAAGGAACCAAAAACTGGTGTGTTGTGTACAAGAATTTTGCAGTATGCAGCATCAATCACAATAGTGGAATTCATAGCCCAAGATATGAGTAAATGATATCCTCTCATTGACGTTACATGATAGATGAAAAGTAAACATGGCCATGAGTCGTTCATCTTTGTGAGGAATGACTTGATTACTATTTTATAGTAATTGACTTTTCATGAATCAAGATAAAATGGTTGTCATGAGATAAAACATGATCATATTAGGAGAGCAGATTTATCCAAAAGAGATTAAGGATATCCTATGAGGGTAACACACTTATGACAAGGTTATTGGATGAACACTGATTAAGTTTCTTTCATAATGGTATGTCATTAGGGAGAGCTCAATCGCGATACTATAGTGGAATCACTTCATGACTAAATAAGTTTATAATTAATAGGTGAAAAATTGAAACTTAATTATAAATCATTTGAATCCTAATTAGATCCTTCCGCTAGCTTGTTGGAACCAAAAATGAATTTCATGTTAAATCAAATGAACATAAATGGATAGAAATGGTAATGTTGGAGAAATGAGTAACATTTAGAAATGAATGTGATTTTCTCACTAAATGGAAATAACTTGGATAATTAATTTATGAATTTTCAAATAATTAATTAATTAATTAATTAATTGGAGTTCAAAAATGGAATTGATTTAATTGGTCATTGTGAATCTTTTGAATGTAGGAATTGAATATATTGTCTCATAGATTCTTTTACGGTAAAGTTGCCATGATTTTAACAGAATTAGAATTAGAATTAGGTTGAGAAAATTATTTAATTATAAAATTAATTTATTTATATAAATTACTTTATGATGTTTATTTTGGAAAATAGAAAAAAATGTATTGGTTGGATTGAATTATAAAGTGCTGAGTTAAAAGTATAGGAAATATTTATAATTGGACCTAGTACATGAGAGACACAAAAGCCACTCATGCTAATACATGAGACGGAAAACCCTAGTATATTTAACTAGTGTTGCTACCCCTCTCTCTTAGTTGGACTAGGATTTTGGTTTTCTATTGAAATAAACTTTTCCTAATTCAACAAGGGTTTCACTTCTTCTCTCTATAAATAGATGGCAAGGGTAGGTCTAAAAATACAACTTTGAAATACTATTATTCTGCCCGAAAATAGTGAGAATTTATTTTCTAAATATAAATTCTATTATTTAAAATAACAAGTCTACTGATTGCTATTGAAGAGAGATTTGCTTTCCCACTGAATGTAAAGTAAATGATTTTTGGTTTTGTGTTTGCTTCGAATTCGTTCAAGCCCACACTCAAAGCAATTCGTGGTATGAGAATAGTGGAGAAGGTTTTCAGTTAAAATTTAGGGAATGACAAGGATCCGTCTAGTTGAAAACACCTGTACGATTTCGAGTAAAGTTTATTGCTATAAATATCACAAATCATCTCAATTTTCAAAATTTTAATTTTCTGTTGTGCAAGAAAACTAATTTCTAACTATATTTTTTCCAAGAGCCTACATGTGGAGATGAACATGATCAAAAGGCCTTTATTAATATGATTTTGACATAAATATGTGGAGACACTTAAGGTGCCCTTAGATGATATGTGTACATACATTTATTAATGGCCTTGATGGATACTTGTTAATTATAATTGAAAAATTCCCTATTAGACTTAGTGAAATATATGGTTGGCATGCCAATTAGGGGCTATAATGTATTGGAGTTTTGTCGGAGTTTTCGCACTTAAGTGCACTTTATATCGCCTTCGGGCTATGCACTTAAGTGGATCTTGGTGTAGTGTAGATTATGATCTTATGAGCTCTTTAGTGTGAAGGAGGTATGTTTGCATTATCTTTCAGTTTAGCACTTTGATGCTCATTGGCGTGGAAGAGGAGTCCTGTGTATCTGAGTCTGTTTTACTAGAGTAGACTACGGCAAAAATAAGTTAAATGTTGTTAATAAACTTTAAATGTTACTATAGATGGCTAAAAGCAAGAGTAAGCATCATGAACTAAATGTCTTGTAACTAAAAGATATGAAAATAAGGTAAATGAATAGGTAAGCAAAAGAGAATTTCAGATGATAATGAGCTTTAATCGTGTGTGGCCTAGTGAACTTACCTTAAACGATATTAAGGAAATTGATTATTTAAGCATGCTATAGTTCAAACAAATAAATATGATGTATATAAATCACTTAAAGGTTAACGTCTATAGATGGTAAATGTGAAAGAACATGTCAAGATACTATGGACTCTACTTAAGAGTCTTAAATAGATATTAAATGAATTGGTCAACAAACCGTTAATGTGTAAGTTGAGTCCTTACACTTTGGAAAATCAAAATGAAACAATGAATAGTACTAAAATGCGACTTGAATGAAACCAGCATGAAATCCATAAGACAGGCTCAACATTAATAAGGACTAAGATAAGTAAGTTTATCCCTGGCTATTATAATGACCTGAAAGACATTGATGTCGGAAAATGCAATTCCGGTGCCTGATATCGCAACTTCTCTTTTCTCACGTTGTGACCTTATTAACTTAGTCATTCATGTTACGACATCAAATCTTTCTTGTCGAGACAGCACACCTATTTTCAACATTGCGCTATTTTGTCGAGACAGCATACCTATTTTCAACATTGCCCTATTTTAAGTTGTTTTGACCTTCTGAAGCTCAATTTGAGTTTCAATTACCTCTGATTAATTCCAAACAAATCCTAAATGATTTTAATTATTCTTTAAAACTTTAAATCTTGTCTAAAACATATTTTAATTAATTTATAAGATTATTTTAAACTTTCAATTCTTAAATAAATCCAAGATTTCTTACTCGTATATGTTTCATGGCATCTCCCATTTGTGCTGGTCGTAGCACTCCATACTCAACCTGATCGTCGGGTTTGAGCTTTGAGATGCTACAACTACCGACTGAGTAAATTCAAACCATTATACAACACACAATTATTCAAATATGTAAATAAATAGAATTCATGTACATAATATGTTACCCAATATTTTTGGGCCCCATACGAGCTTACTAAGGCTCTTTTATTAACTTGAGTATGAATTAGGACCAAAATGTAAAGTTTGAAAACTTTTGGGCTGGCATCACAATGTCGCCTTCTCAATATGTCACGTTGGGACTTCATACATACCGACATCGAGACGACATCCTATTTTGGCACCATGTTGCAACGTTGAAAGTTGGAGGTTGTGATGAAGACCCCGTTTTTGGTAAAACAAAAATGCCATTTTGATTCCTATTCAATATGTGCAAAATTACCTATATGATTCATACAATTTTGTACCGTTAAAAACAACTCAAATTCATATCATTTCATGCTAAACAAATCACCTAACCATTCCAACCAAAACCAAGTCAAACATTAGTTCAAAATATTCAAAATCAATTTATTTAATTACATTCATTCAAATGCCAAATCTACCCATACCAAAACATAATAAGGCCTGCCATTCAACTTTCACAAACTAACCTATCCATTTCATTTTGTACGCTATGAACCTGTAAACTTGAAATCATATAGGATTTTTCTATACATTTTTACCACCTTTTTACTTAATTATAGTGTTTATCTTGAGTAATTATTATTGAAATAGGATAATTTTACTTAATTAGTAATTTTGGACATGAATTTGGAATGTTTGAGAAATCATGCTTAATTACATGATTTTCATGCATATTTTATATGAATTCATGTTAATTTATTAATGTATTTATTTTTAACTATGTAGGTAGGCTATTGGAGACATGATTTAAATAAATAAAAGATGGCCATGCACAAATTATCCATGCAATTTTGCACAAGTTATCAATTTTAGCACTTGATGGACATGTCTGCTAAGTTTTGGACTAAAGAACAGTCCAACAAGGGGAATTAAAAGCCCAATTTTAGCACTTGATGTGGCTGCCCAAAAATATGTTTTGGGATATTTAATTGAAGGTCCTTACAGTTGGAAAATAATCAGAATTTAGCTCAACAACTTCCCTGTTGAAACCGTCCACTCTATAGCTATCTTTAGCTTGAAATTCAAATTCAAATTGAGAAGACTTAGTCATCCATTTTACTTGAAATATGGTTGGACACATAAGAGAGGGGAAGAAGGAAATTTAAACCTATTTTTAGTAAACTCAAACCCTCACCTCCATCTATAAATACCTTGCCATCCCTCACTTATCCCTCATCCCTCATCACTCAACATTCCTCTCTCACTCAATCTAGTTTTCTCTCAATCCCTTTTCTCTTTTTCCCTCACCAATCTTTAGCTAAGCACTCTTTAGTCGCATTCCCTCTAAACCCTTAGCAAAATAAGCTTCAATTAGAATAGAGGAGTGCTTCAATCAAAATAGATCCGAAAGGCTGCTGAACTAAGCAAAGTTGAGCATATCAGTCAGAATAGATCTAAAAGGCTACTAAATTGAGTCTAGTCTTTCACCTTTATTATTTATTTTAATATGTTTGCTTTGATTTTTATGTTTTTTTACATCAACTATGAAGTTTTAAATCTTATTTGCTAGGATGATTATTTTAAATTGATGAGATTTATTTAATTCATGTTAACATGTTTTCTACCTCAGTCAATTATGTTTTTAGTTAATATCATGGTGCATTTCATTTATACGTGATTGGGTGCATTCAGATTAGTTGAGTGATCCTATCCAAATGACAGCTAGTAGACGCATAATTGAAAAGTGCATTGCTTAATTTATGTCATTAAAACTAACTAAATTAATGTTCATAATATCTTTAGTTAGCTCTATTATCTTGCATGGTTTTTAGATTTATGTAATTAAATTGTTGCAAATGTAAATGTCCCTGTGACCTTGATAAATGCTAAGAAACCCTTAGTCTAATATGATCAGTAACATGCATATTTAACTAAGTAAAAGATTCGAGAGGACCTAATTTGGTTTCCAAACACATAAGAGATTGAGTTGCCATGGAAATAGTTCCAAACATATTAGCATGATGAAAGTAAGTTGATTTGAATAATATAATTATCCTAACCCATTTAAAGTTGATTGTTTTTGTTGCTAAAGCCTTCATTCATACATTTATGTAAATTGCATTAGGGATCACTCTTGCATTTAATTAATCTAATCATCAATATTTAAATTTATTGAGTTTTTTACATCAAATTGATAATTATAATTTTGAAATAAATTATTTAAGCTTATACAGTCCCTGTGGAGACAATAACTTATTTTTACTTATTACTTGAATGACTACATACACTTGCGTAAACACGTTACAAATCATTACAGAACCTATATGACCTTATCTTGAACCAAAACAAACATACTTCCAAGCATCACTTTCAAATATGTCAATTCCAACCATTCGTTAATTTAGCTACCTTTTATACCTCATTTTATAACAGTCCACATGCCAAAACATATAAGATATATCATCACTTATTCTAGCATGAAACATGACTAATATCATACATTTACTAAGTCACAAAGGAAACATATTACACAAAGGAAATATGCTTATAGGAAAAATGAACCCAACTCGGTTGTGCGAGATTTGTGCTAAGCCTGATCATCCTACCAACTCGTACCTGATTTTACTTGAGGATACAACTGCACAAGTAGATGCCGTTGGGAACTTCCCAGAGCCACTTCAAAGAAGTTACGATCTATATTCAAACATGTACAATGTAGGGTGGAGGGATCAACCAAACCTGAGCTATGGATCGAATCCTCGATATAATCAACCATATCAACCAAGACCACCTCTGCCTCAATAGTATCAACCTCCAAAGTTATCTCTTGAAGCCATAGTAGAGAGGTTGGCCATTAGCACTGAAAAGCTCTAACAAAAGTCTAAGGCGTATTTCCAAGAAATGGATCAGTAAATAAGTAAGTTAGCACTTACGGTTAGTCATTTGGGGAACTAAAGAAAATTATCATCTCAAACTGAGTTGAACCCATCTCAAAATGTGAGTGTTGTGACCGTAAAAAGATGGAACAAAATCAGAACTAGTTCCTGGCATGAGTTGTGACCACGACGTTGAACAGGAAGCTGGACCAGCATCTCCTACTGAGCTGGCACCTCATAATCCATTCATTGTACCTCCTCCATACCCTAGAAGGTTCGCCCAAGTTAAAAAGGAATGATAGGAAAAAGAAATCCTTGAGACATTCTAGAAGGTAGAAATTAATATTACTTTACTTAATGCAATTAAACATGTTCCACACTATGCAAAATTTTTGAAAAAACTGTGTATCGGCAAAAAGAAACTCCAAGGAAACGAATGGGTAAATGTGGGGGAAAACGTTTTTGCAGTGCTACAAAGGAAAATTCCACTTAAGTGTAAGGACCAATGTATGTTTTCTATATCCTGCAGAATATGTAAGTCGACATAAATAAAGCCATGTGTGATTTGAGGGCATCTATTAATGTAATGCCTTTATCTATTTTTAAATTGCTAAACACAGGTCTTTTGAAAGAAACAAGGGTGATTGTTCAATTGGCAGACATGTCACATGTATATCCAGAAGGGGTGTTGTAAGATGTCCTCATTAAGGTAAATAAATTAATTTTTCCTGTAGACTTTTACATCATCAATATGGAGGGCGACCACTCAAGAAATGCTTCCGATATTCTACTCGAGAGACCATTCCTAAGTACCTCATGTAAAAAAATTAGTGTTCGAAGTGGAACCCTCACTATGGAATTCGACAGTGATGTGGTGAAATTTAATGTTTTTGAGGCAATGGGCCAACCCAGTATAATGTCGAATATTTCTAGTATTGATATTATTGAACCACTAATGAAATTTCATTTTGAATATCATGAAGAGGGTGGGTTATAAAATGTGCTTTGCAAAAGTTTAGACCTCGATATGATGTATAAATTTGAGGAGTTAATGATGTTCAAAGAACCGATTCATGAAACCATTATTGTATTAGAGACTCCACAATTTCCTAGGAGTCAAGGTAAATATTTTTAGCTTTCTCCTTTTAAAACTAAACTCTTGTCTTCTATTTTGCAGGCTTCGTAATTAGAACTCAAATTGTTACCAGAACATTTAAGGATTCTGATAGAAGAAAAGGCAAACCCAAACGGAGAAACTCGAAGACATCTCAATCCACCGATAATGGAGGAATCCAGGAAGTGCTTTAAGGAAAATGGGAAAAGGTTGAAACCTTTCTACAAGAACCTTCGAGTGCACATAATGGAAGAATTAATTCTCAAGCAACCAAACGAATAACATTCAGGTCATCGAGCTAACGACGTTAAACAAAAACGCTTTATGGGAGGCAACCCATATTCATCTTTATTTATTTAATTTAATTTTGAATTCAAGTTTAATTTTAGAATTAAATAAAATATTGTTTAATCTATTTTCTAGCATTATATTTTAGGTATACAAACTGCTCGAAGTAATAAAGTCTTTTGACGAGGACGTGACCCGGCTACTAGAGAACAAGAGGAGCAACCACCTTCTATTGTAGATGAATGAATTCATCGTATTGAAGCTTGCCTCGAAACAATAGAAGCCAACATCTTAAGTATCCTCAACATACTACAAAGCGGTCCCTCCCACCGCCCTCCGACCTATTAAATATATACGAGTACACTTTGCCTCAACTTTTATTATTCTTTTTGCATATTGTGGGCAATGTGGGCTAAGTGGGTTTGCTAAGAATAGTTTGGTTTGCTAAGAATAGTTTCTTAATTCATTTTAGAAATAAACCTCTAATTCTTATGTTTGGTTTATTTAAATAAGTGGGTTAATCATGAATAACTATTGCTTGCTTGATCATTGAATATTTTGTAGAATTGAAAATGTTATGCCTTAGTCAATATTTCATGAAAATTGTTGGCTCTTTTGGACTTGCCTAGTGAAGGTACTTGTTTAAATAAATAAATAAATTTGCTAATAGCTTGGTTAAGAGTGAAGATTCAGAAATGTGACCAAGTTGAATAACCAGGGTGAGGTGCTTGGGTTGTCATCTCATTTCGCGTCAAAAGGTTTGGTGATGAGCCAAATTTTGTAACACTCTGCTAACTGAGTTGCCTTAAGAAAGGGGAAATAAATTGATTAGGAACATGTGAAATTGAGTAACCAGGATGAGGTACTTGGGTTGTCATCTCGTTTCGTGTCAAAAGGTTTGATTATATCTCGAATTTGTTAGAAATAAATAAATAAGGAGAACGTATCGGGTTGAGTAACTAGGGTGAGGTGCTTAGGATGTCATCTCACTTCAAGTCAGTAGACTTGACTACGTTTGAAAAAATAATAATAAAATAAAAATATAGATAAAAGTATATGTTGGGTATGATAGTTTTGCATGTTTGATTAAGCCTAAATTTAGTGAAAGAGTTGAATTTGACATACTGTTCAAGATATTATAAATTGCTTATTGATTGAGTTTAGCAATTGTTTATTTTTTATTCACCTAATTGTTTGAAGTATGCATGACTAGGAATGGGGGTTTTGATTTCAGAAAGGATTGACAAATTATTTTTAGTGGATATCATGCTTGAAGACAAGCATCGGCTAAGTAGAGAGGAATTGATAGCAAGATAAATTCATATTTTAATATATTTATTCTTGGCTAATTATCGGATAAAATGCTATTAAATTTAGATTTTTCTTATCAGGAATGAAGTTGGTGTGCTGAATTCAAACTCTTACAAAAAGGGGCTAAAATGGAACAAAAAGCAAAAATGGGGGCTTGATTGAAAGATTGAAGATACAAAGATGATTGGATAAAGATTGAAGGATTTTTTATATTGTTACCATTCTATAATTAGTTTAAATTTAATCTCTAGTTTAAATTTAATCTCTAGTTTAAACTTGATTTTTAAAATTTCAATTATTTAGTGATAATATTTAGGAAAAATCTAGATAAATTTTAGCACTAAAAGTATATATAAATACCTAGTGACTACAGTCAATTAAACACACACTTAGCTTTTGGATTTAATAAAAAAATCCTTTATTATCTTCCCTTTCCTGCGTCATTATCATCCTACAATTTCTATACTGTTTCATTCATTATTATTATTATTATTCTTTTACTTTCAACCTTCTCCTGGTTTAATTAGTTTCCTAGGCCCTTCCCCTTTCTATCTTCCACAATTCTACAATTCTATTTTCAAAGCATAATTTTCTCCATGATTAACTAAACCTTTTTTAGCTTTAGCTCAGAAATTGCTCCAACAAAACAATCATGAGATACGAACCTACCTTAAAAAAACCTCTCAACGTAGTATTTTCTATCTCTTCAATATATGGGATACTACAAATTTTTCCTTTAAAGTTGATTCAGCTTACATTCAAAGTACACATTGGGTTCGAGTTGTTTGGAATACAATTGGGAAGTCGGATCGGTCATGCTGTGTTCGAGTTCCGTAAACAAATTGGCATGTCTAGGTGGAAAAAGCCAGTTGGATTCCGTCAAGGGAGATAGAGATCAGATTTAAACGACCCACGTGGTTGAGGCCGTTGATTTGAGTTGGGCTTTTCAGATCTCAAGGCTGTCGAAATCTTAAATTGCAAGCACGTGTATTGCAGTTAGAAATTTGGCAAAAGTCAGTTTGCAGGTCGTACCGGGATTGAATACATAAGGTAAAGTTGGTGGTTGGGATGTTCTTAGTCGCTATAACAAGCTTATTGCTTGGAAGGGAAAATCTATTTCAAGGATTGATTCAAGATTGGAGTATATCGAGGCTGAGGCTAAGCTTAAAAATATTTTATTTACTCATTTATTTTATTTTCTTAAATTTATTTTTTTTGTAATTTCGAGCCTATTTTTTATTTTATTTTATTTCAATTCGTATTTCCTTATTTTATTTTCTTTATCAATTTAAACCTCCTCCCCATTTTTTATTTTTCAGCATTACTATGCATAGGTCGTGGGCACGACTGTGACTATGACTGCGACAGCGATTCTGGTCACATAAGAAGGCAAAATTAAATAGTCAGTGCTTGTGGATTCGACCCTACTGCTTTATAATGTTATTTACTATTATATGTTGTAAGAATTTATGTTTGATGGTTTCGACACCCATCATTTATCGATAATTGTTTAAATTGAATTAAACAATAATGTTTTGATATTATATTTCAAAATTAATAGTTTTTATCATTTTTTTTTGCATTACAATGTATTGAATAATTCAAAATATAATATAGTAATTAATTTTTATAAAAAGCTGTAAGTGGCAAAATCACAGTTAAATCTTTATCCTATAAATTATATATCTATTAAAATACTTATTATTACGTTATTAGTAATTAAAAGTGTAAAAACAAAAACATTATTAAATATATTTAACATAAAAGATACCGTCAGTATAATTCGATAAATTTCGAAATAATAAATATTTAATCTCAATTTTTGTTTCTCTAGAAAATGTCATATTTATTTGATATTAATTTCTTAATAGAACTTTTCTACTTTCACACTTCTTTTTCAGTAAATATGATAGATTACTATTAATATAATTTTTAAAATAAAAACTAAAAAGAGTTATAAATATGATATATAATGCTTAAACTAAAAATAATTATAATTATTTTATTATTAATATTAATTAAAATAGCATATTAAAAAGTTACTTCAGATATAATTCTACAAAAGCCAAAACATTATTAAATCACATATAATAACAAAATAATAAAGTTATTTAGCACTTTCAACTTTATTTATAATATAAACAATATATTTGCATCGATTTTTCAATTATTAAAATAATAAAGATTAAAGTATGGATCTCCCGTATGTTATTGTTTTAAACATTATACAAATAAAATATCCTCATCCTCAACAAAATATTTTTTTAATAATTTTTATTCACATTAATTATATAAAATTAAGTTATTTTATTAAAAATAATAATAGTTAAATGTGTATATTCACATGCAACACGTGTAACATAAAAAAATGTTAAATTAATTTTAAAAAATGTTAAATTAATGTCTTTTATGTTTAAAGATTTAATAAAATATAAATTTATTAAATAATAAATAAAAAATAACATGTGTTAAAAAACCAAAATATAATATCCTCATGCCTCAACAAAATTATCTTAATTATTTACAAATATAAATAGAGTTATCAAAATTTCCAAATCCAACGTCTTTCATGCCTAGAACACTTGGGGTCCTTATAAGGGAAGCACAGGTCCACTTTTGTCATGCCTAGAACACTAGTTGGACAACTATAGCAACAATAGACGCTCCCAAAGCTCAATTTGTCCCCCACCAACTCCTCCCTCCATACCACAATTGCATGATCCCAAGCTACACTTTAGATCATCGGTAGGGTAATCCGTGGGGCATCCTACTTTTATGGTCTAACGTCATGAGTCATGCCTCAACATTACAACAATTACGATTTGTGTCATAAATAGTCAATTATTTGTGACAAATTTTGCATTTGACACTAGTAAAATAAGTAATTGTGATTTATTAATATTTTGCCATTATGACAATAGTTGTGACGATTTAAATTACATCACCAGTAAATCATCATTATAAGTGTGTAATTGTTACCAAATCTGTTGGTCACCACCAATTCATCATTTTTGAAATGTTAAAAATTGATGGCAAGCTATTTTTTTTCCAAGAAATGATATTATATTGGCTATATAACTAGTAGTCACTATCATTAATCATTTTTGTGACGATAATTTTTTGTCATTATAAAATTTACTTTTTGAAATGAAGTAATTTTGACAATTTAAATTACGTCACAAGTAAATTAACACTTCAAGTGTGTAATTGTTATCAAATCCATTGGCCACTATCACATGTGAAATGGTATGCTATTTGTGCAAGCATACATGTCGATTCAAGTAATAAAGTGATGAGTGAGTATAGTTCCTACGAGGATCAAATTGAGGCACAAAAGTGGTCAATTTATTATAATAAAATGTGATTAATGCTATGACAAAGTCAATGATAAATATGCAGTGGCAGTTAGTGGAGTAATGATGTAAGCAATATGTGGAATTAATGAATAACTAGAAATGCTATGGAAAAATGAGAGTAGAGATGTAATGGCAATTATGAGAGTTACTACGAGAATATTATGTAAACGATCAAGTAAATAACTAAGAATGAAATGACAAAGATACTACGGAAATAATTCAGGGATATATGATGCTGATTAGGAAGGACGAGATTACTAAGAATCTACCATTACTGTTAATAATGCCTTAACAAAACCATATTCAGTTTACTGCTCAGAAGAGTTCTAAAATGGTCTAGTTCTTTCGAGAGCAAAAACCACAAGTTACCTTGCCTGTTTCTATAGGCCTTAATACAGTACCCTGTATTGTTTTCCTTCTGTATGAACGTTGTAACACCCCAAACCCGGCCTAGACGTTATGGTCAAATCTAGATTTGTTAAGTTAAATGACTGAAAATTTGATTTTCGTTTATTTTGAAACTTGTCGCAAACTCTTAAAATCCAAAATTAAAAACATATTTTTATCTAACTATTTATTTGAAAGTGATGTTTGATTATATTTTCTGAAACTTATGGTTTTGTAGCTAAAACCCTTAGAAAGATGTATTTTTGAAAACATAGTTTGTTAATTGAAACCTATTATTTTTACAGAAAATAATCTTTGTCGATAAAACGTTTGAACAATATTATACAGAAACGAAAAATAAAGTTCAAAACCCAAAATAGTCCAAAATGTCCAGAGAGTGCAAAATTGCAAAACTCTTAAACCAGAATTTTTAATAAGTCAAATTTAAGAAAAATACGGTATTAACCAAGATCTCGATTACACCCATCTGTCTAAGTCTGGGGATTACCTGAAAATAACAGTCAAACATAATATGAGTTTTCAAAACTCAGAGTGTAACAAACAACTCAAACAGATAATTATTAACAGACAATTTAACAGTATAAAATCTTAACAAAACAGTTCAAATACAGATATATATACATTTCCTACCCCTAGCTGCTACACATCGTCTCCAACCATCCCAACACACCATATGGGGTTTGAAACACCTATCCAACGCTACACACCACTTAGTTTCGTTAATACACTTACATGATATTTGCAACTGCCGCCAGTATAGTAGGTGAGATGTCGCCTCTCGCAAAAACACTTCCTCCACATAATATATATCCCATTCCAGGATCAGATATATTCAGCGTAGAAATCATACATAACATATCAGATACAAAACACATATATATCATTTTTCTCGATTTTATTTATAATATGACATCCCCAAGTTCACTTGGAAATAGTAGAAATTATTCTAATAGATGAACAAATTTCATGTTAGTATATTTAATCACATATCGACCTTACGGAAGGCCCATGGTTGATCGGGACGACGTAGACGACTTTAGGTAAAAATTATGGAATTTGGCCCCATACGCCCGTGTGGCCTACAATACCCAAATGGCCAGCCTATGTGGCCCACACAGCCTCACACACGTCTGTGTAGCCTACACGCCCGTGTGATCCACATGGCCCAAATGGCTTAGACCATGTGTCATACACGATCCAACACATGAGTGTTTGTTGCACACGGCCCACCACACGACCTGGCACATGGCCGTGTGGCATCGACAATGTTGTTTTTTGGCTTTTGTCGTTCGCTGACTTTTGAGTTTCTCATTACACACCTAGTCTGATTTCGATGTGAATCCATGGATGAACACTCCAATACTTAAAATGACCAATCATACGCATTAATTAACTGATTTTCATAAAATTCCAAGTGCTAAAACACAATCCAACATGACAATTAATCTTCGCTACAAAAAATTCACGTCAATAGCAAAAAATTCAATCACTTACCCTCTGGAATAGCAACCCCCGAAAATAAAGTTGTTGGGGAAACACTAACTGTCTCACGATTCTCCCCCTAATCAGCATTAACAACGAATAAACATAATCAATAAACTTTTCTTCTTGAAGAAAAAAGAAACCCCAACCTCCACAGTCACTAACACAAAAATAAAATCTTTACCAACCCCTAGTACTTATCGAAATAGAACAACGAAATGGAATTTGAAAAGAATAGAGTTACAAAAAAAAATCGAATTGACAATCGGTAGAACAAGAACCAAGACATAACTTAAATCTTTGGTAGGGAACAAATGAAAAGTAGCAAAAAGAATGAAAGGAACAAACAACGAAGAGAGAAAAAGAAAAAAAACCGTGAAGAAAGTGGCAGATTTCTAGGGAAAAGATTACAATAAAATAAAAATAATAAAATAAATCTTTAAAAGATAATATATTATTAGCATTTTAAAATAAAACTAACTCCTAACCAAATAACTTCTTGGCAACCTATCATTTTTTTGCAATAGTTTAAATACAATTCAACCACCCCTTAACTTGGACAGCACACTAAAGGCCAACACACACAAAAAAAAAAGAAGCAAATTCAGTTTCACCCATGCAAGGATTTGAACTCAATACCTAGGATAAATAGATGTTTAACCACTGAAGCAGATACTGATTATTGACAGAACTTAGCAAACCAAAAATTAAAAATTTGGGGCGTTACAAATGCTATTCTATGTCTAGAGTCTACTGCAAGTATCTGTCAAATACTTGCTTATATCATTCAATTTCAGTCCAACTAATCTACCTTTTCAGAATTAAATTAGTTTATAGGTGATAACTCTTGAAAAGAGTTATATTGCATGCTTCTAAACTTGATTAATTTTCTATACCTAAGTGGATATTTTTGCATTTTTAGGAATTTTTATAACATTGCATCATGAAGCTTAGACTGTGCTTTCAATTTTACTATATGTTACTTTTGTTGGTGGAAGGAAATGAATTGTTTGTGTTTGTAGCAAGTGTAAGAAGGAAGAAGAGAAATGAAGGAATGAAGTCTTGTCAAAACAAAAGTTTGAACAGATTGCCAGAATAAATGCCATGGAAATTCCAGGAAGATACTGACACAACACTCAATCCTTATCAGTCTAAGCCAATTGGACGTGTACCAGATAAATCCACCTGAAAAATAAGGAGAAAAGTGTGTGCTGAGAAAGAGGACCTACCCTATAAAAGAGGAAAGAGAGGAGAATTCTACACATAGGATTTTACACGAGGATTTAGAATTGATTTTTCTTCTCCAAAAGACTCTTGTGAAAAATCTAGAGAAAAGAAGAGAGGGTAGTAGCTAAAACATAGAGCAGAGACGTAATAAAGGGACCGAAGCATTCAACCTTGGGTCTTGCACAATATTGCAACACTGGAGTTGGGAGTTGATTTGGCGAAAGCTTTCTAAAGTTCGTCCTTCATTATCTTGATTAATTTCTATAAATTTTAACTGTTAAATGATGTTGAATGATACCTTTATTTTGCATGTTAATTTCCAACCCATGAGCTAATCTCATCGGGTTGGAATTACTTTTGATGAATTGTTATTTCCATTAATGACCAGACATTATCTTTATTAGATCTATTGTTTCATTTGATTTGTGTTATTTTGAATGCATGCATACAATCTCTAGACTTAGGTGGATGTATGGTATGTTCACAAACTTGATTTAATACTGAAAAGGTTAGATGAGTTGGATGGTAATCGAATGATACAAGTGAGTGCTTAAAAGAATATTTGTAGCACTTTTGAGATAGAGCTGTGGTCTGTACAAAGTAAGGAAGAAACAAGATTGGGCATCACCTTTAAAGCTTGTAGACATAAAAAGCCTTAGGAATGGTAGCTTGAAGTTTTACTCTCGAAAGAAGTAGACTACTGTAGCTAGAATCTGAACAGTAGACTAGTATAAACTTTTCCATGGCATCATTGTTTTATAAGGATGTCATCTAAGTAATTCCAATCTTCTCATTCAATTATGTAGTTTCTCTCAACTTTGTCTCACTAATTTGCCACAACATTTTAAGTTCTTTATCTGATTTTAATATTGCATACGTGATTATCCTTTACAAATTTGTTATTTTGTTTTTTCCATAGCTTGATTCTTATAGTTCATAGTGATAACTTAACCAAATTAATCATAATCGATCCCTATGGACACAATATTACTTACTACTTTATTACTTGATTCGAAGTGTACATTTGCAGATTCGTATATCATTTCACACGCGACAAGTTTTTGGTGTCGTTGTCGAGGATCGACAAATTGATGTATTTTGGTTTGTTATTATCGATTTAATTTTGTTAGTTTTAACTTAGTTGTTTTTTATTCTTTTTAGGTTTGTTGCTAGTTTATGAGTAGAGGTATGCCTGAAAATGAAGAGTATTATTTTGATTCTAAAATTGAGAGAACCTTGAGGAGACGGAGAAAGGAATTGCGAGAGATGGAGGGGATTGGAAATGATCTAGAGAGAGTAGATCCTTTCTGTCTGAATGGTAGGGATGCTGATATTCCTCTTGTGTTAGATGATAGAGACAGACCCATTGGAGAACATGTAGTGTCTATATTGGATGATTTGAATCCAAGTATGTTCAGGCCACAGATTCAAGCTTAGAATTTTAAGTTAAAACTAGTGATAAATGCTATGAATAGTAGAACAGTTCAGTGGATTACCTACTGAAGATCCACGGCTGCATTCAAGACTCTTTTTGGATGTTTGTGATTCATTCAAGCAACAAGGTGTTCTTGAAGATGCCTTGAAACTTAGGTTATTTCCTTATTCATTGCGAGATCGTGCCAAAGCATGGTTAAATGCTTTTCTGTCAGGAATAATGGCATCTTGGAATGATCTTTGTCAAATATTTTTGTTGTGATATAATCCTCCTAATACGAATGCCAAGTTAAGGTATGATATTACATCTTTTCAGCAATCTGAAAATGACACATTGTATAAAGCTTGGGAGAGATTCAAAGAATTACTTAGAAAATGCCTGATGAATAGTTTTCAATATTGAACACAGATGGAAATGTTCTAAATGGATTAAAGACACATACAATGATGGCAGTTGATACATCTGCCAATGGCACGTTGCTAGATAAATCATATAATGAGGCGAATGGGATTTAAAAAAGGATAGCCAACAATGATTATTAATATTCGACTATAAGAGTAAAGATAGGCAGAAGAGTTGCTGGAATAATAGAGCTTGATACAATCACCTCATTAACAGTTCATGTATCATCCCTAGCTAATATGATTAAAAAACTGAAGAAACCAGCTGTAGTGTAGGAAATGAAAGTAGCTGAGCTAACATGTGTTTGCTGTAGGAAGATCATGTTTTTAATGAATGCCCATCGAACCTAGCTTCAGTATATTACATGGGAAATTTCAATCAAAACAATGATCCATATTCCAATATGTATAATCCTGGGTGGAAACAACATCCCAACTTCATCTAGAGTAATCAAGGATTAGGAAATTCCAATAATGTTGCTTAATAGACTGCCACAAGTGCACCACCTGGATATAATCAACCTATGCCATGGCAAAATGTTCAAGAAATTTCAGCATTATCTTCTTCATCTATGGAAGCTCTATTAAAGGAATACATGGCCAAGAATGATGTTGTAATATAGAGTCAATCTGCATATTTAAGGGCTTTAGAAAATCAAATGGGTTGGATTGCCAATGCATTAAGTTTGAGATCCCAATGAGCATTGCCGAGTCATACTGAAAATTCAAGATTTCAATGGAAGGAGCATTGCAAGGTGATTACGCTCAAAATTGGTACTCAACTACCTAGAGTTGTTAATGATTTCGCTACTAAAGAGGAGAGTTCAGATTTTACACATAGAATGAAGTCAGAACCATTTGTGGAGCACTCTACAACTAAGAAGATCAAATAATAAAAATGTTAAAGCAGAATCAACTCATGTTGCCAATAAGAATGCCACGAAAAAGCAACCTCAACAAGTTGAAGGAAGGCCACAGCCACATTTTCCTTAGCAATTCTAGAAGCCTAAGCAAGATTTTCAATTCAAAAAATTCTTGAATCTTTTGAAGCAACTTCATATCAACATACCGTTGGTGGAAGCATTGGAGAAAATGTGGAATTACGTTAAGTTCACGAAAGATATTGATACGAGTCACAAAAGCCCAAATTCTTGAAGGCGAGGCCCAATAAGCAAATTCCCAGCCCAATCAAGAAATCCATCCATACTTAGTTGAAAATCAGGCCAAATTGTCAAAGTGGCCCAAGTTGTAAAGTTTTATTTTTATTTATTTATTTACTTAGTTTAAATTTTTATGTCAATATTCAGTCCAAGAGTCCCAGATAAAATGACCTTTGACCGAATTTCCATATTAAAATAATTAGGAGTTTTTTTATTTTAGTTTTCTAATTAGATTAGGACTAGTTATAAGGCCTATTTAAAGGCATGGCTGTCCACCTTGTTAAACACTTATCAGTATTATTAAAATTTCAGATTTGTTGAGAGCAGAATTTTCTTTGAGTTTTCTCCAAGATTTCTCTCTTGAGTTTTCTTTAGAAGTTGTTTTAACAATCTTGTGATTGTGGGAGCCATCTTCAACCTTCTTCTTGCCATTGATATTCTTTAGAGGGGAGATTAGAGCCGTTTGAAGGGAGTTGTGAGATCTTTCGAGATTTCAAGGCTTCTTAGGACTTATCTTTTAATTTCTTACTGTCAATTCTTTCTTTATTTCTACTTGTGCTGAATCATTATCTAATCTATTTTCTGTTCTTATTGTGTTTTCAGCCTTTTTCTATCTTAAGGAATCAGCCCAAAAATCCCCAATTTCTAGGGTTTTTCCATACTCTTTTTGGGTGAAATTAGATTGTCGAAATTTGGGGAAAACTATCTTGGTGTTCAATTGGGCAGAATCACAATCTCCTTGAGGGTTTCAAGAACCCTAACACTTATTTCTATTCTCAATTTGATTCTTTGCTGATTTGGGGATTTTATTTCAGATCTGGAAATTCAAAATCTAATCTTTTAATTTTCTGTTTCGTTTCGGATCTGATTGTTTAGGGTTTTCGTAGGAGTTTCTCGTGACTTGGCAACTCGATCTTGGTCCGCGCGCAACCCCGTATCAGATATCTTGTCAAAGAAGCGGTGATTAGGGGAATTTGAAACTGTTGCTCTCACTGAAGGGCATACAATAATGTTGATAAACAAATTACCACCAAAATTGAAAGACCTAGGGAGTTTTACTATCCCTTGTTCAGTTGGAAATTATTATGTTGGCAACGCATTATGTGATTTAAAAGAAAGTATAAATTTAATGTCTATGTCTAGAATTGGGAAGGCAAGACCCATCATAATCACACTACAGCTAGCATATCTCTCCTATCCATAT
Source organism: Gossypium hirsutum (assembly GCF_007990345.1). Taxonomy (NCBI): domain Eukaryota; kingdom Viridiplantae; phylum Streptophyta; class Magnoliopsida; order Malvales; family Malvaceae; genus Gossypium; species Gossypium hirsutum. The sequence goes on along the minus strand of NC_053426.1, from coordinate 20,866,773 downwards.
CCGAAAGGTAAGATTGAAGATGTGCTAGTAACATTTAATAAATTTACTTTTCTAGTAGATTTTATTATTCTAGAATGTGAAACTGATAAAGAAGTGTCGATTATTCTTGGGAGACCTTTTCAAGAAACAAGTAGAACGCTAATTGATGTGCAAAAAGGTGAGTTGATAATGAGGGTTAATGACAAAAAAATAAATTTTGATGTTTTTGATGCCATGAAGTATGTAGATGAAAATGAAGAATGTTACGCCATTGGATTTCTCAACTCAGCAGTAGAGGAAGAGTTTGTAAAGTTTTGTCACAGTAATTCTAATGATGATGTAGCTCTATTTAAACTGACTGAAGCAAAAATGACTGGTGAACTTGGTGAACTTATGGAGACCAAGCAATTTGAGTATCGACAATGAAGGAGTTTCAAATATTTAGATTTGTCGAATCATTCTTTTAAGCCTCCTAGACCTTCCATAGGTGACCCTCCCACTTTGGAGTTGAAGCCTTTGCCATTAAACTTAAAGTATGCCTACTTGAGAGAAACCAACACTTTTTTAGTAGTCATATCTATAGAATTGAGATTTTTCCAGCAGAAGAAGTTATTAGAAGTTTTGAAGGAATCTAAGAAAACAATAGGGTGGACAATTGCTAATATCATGGTAATCAATCCTGCTATCTTCATGAATAAAATTTTATTGGAGGATTGCCATGGCAATTCAATTGAGAAATAGAGAAGGCTGAACCCCATTGTGAAGGGATTCATTAAGAATAATATTATTAAATGGTTTAATGCTGGAATAATATACCCTATTTCTGATAGTTTGTGGGTGAGACCTATTCAATGTGTACCCAAGAAAGAGGTGTCATCGTAGTTAGCAATGACAACAACGAACTCATCCCAACTCGTACTGTCATGGGATGGAAAGTATGCATGGACTATCATAACCTTAACAAAGCAACTTGGAAGGACCATTTTACTTTATCGTTCATCGATCAGACGCTAGATAGATTAGCAGGAAAAGTCTTTTATTGCATTTTGGATAGTTATTCGGGGTATAAGTAGATTGCCATAGCTATTATTGATTAAGAAAAGAGTACTTCCACATTTATGTATGGAACCTTTGCTTTTAGACGAATGTCATTTGGGTTGTAGAATGCCTCAACAACATTTTAGTGATGTATGATGGCAATATTTTCGGATATGGTGGAGAAATTCTTAGAAGTTTTCATGGATGACTTCTTTGTGTTTGGTGATACTTTTGGGAGCTGTTTGAAGAATTTTGAGCTAGTTCTTTGTTGCTCTAAAGAAACTAACTTTATTTTGAATTGAGAGAAATGCCATTTCATGGTTTGTTAAGGCATTTTTCTAGGTCACCAAATCTCATAGCAAGGGATTGCCGTAGGTAAAGCAATGATTGAGGTTATTGAGAAATTGCCATCGCCTGCTATAGTTAAAGGTATTTGAAGTTTCCTTGGCCATGCAGGATTTTATCGAAGATTTATTAAGGATTTTACGAAGATATCCAAACACCTATGTGCTTTTCTAGAACATAACAAAACCTTCAATTTTGATGAACTTTGCTTGAAAGCATTTGAAGAATTAAAAAAACAACTAGTGATAGCACCGATTGTCATAACATCAAATTAGACACTACTTTTTAAACTTATGAATGATGCCTGTGATTTTGCTGTAGGAGCAATGTTTGGGCAAAGGAAGGATAAAGTGTTTCATTCCATTTACTATGCAAGTAGAACCATGACAGCTGTGTGGCTGAATTACACAATTACTGAAAAAAAGCAATTGGTTGTGGTATTTGTATTTGAAAAATTCAAATCTTATTTAATTTGTACCAAAGTTACAGTTTATACGGACCATTCTGCGACTAAGTATTTAGTGACTAAGAAAGATACCAAGCCAAGGTTAATTTGGTGGATCTTACAGCTAAAGGAATTTGATCTTGAAATTCGAGATAGGAAGGGAATCAGGAATCAAGTAGCTGATCACTTGTCGAGACTTGAAGTAGGCAATGAAAGCGACAATATTCAACTCTTTAAGGAGGATTTTCTAGATGAGCAATTGCTGGTTGCCACGACATTACCTTGGTATGCCGATATAGTTAATTCTTAGTAAGTGGATTGTTGCCACCTGAGCTTGACAGTCAAAGGTGAAGGAAATTTCTCCATGATGCAAAGCAATATTATTGGGATGAGTCATTTTTATTCAAACATTGTGCAAATAAAATAATTCGGAGATGTGTTCCAAAGGATGAGATTTAGAGTATTTTACACCACTATCATTCAACACCGTATAGAGGACATTTTGGGAGAATACAAACTGCGAAAAAAGTTCTCTAATCTGGCTTTTATTAGCCAAGCATGTTTAAAGATGCTCATGACTTTCGTCAAGCTTGTGATTGTTGTAAACAAACTAGGAACTTATCAAAGAGGTATGAAATGTCATTGTAAAATATTCTAGAAGTTAAATTGTTTGATGTGTGGGGAATCGACTTTATGGTCCATTTCCACCCTCTTGGGGTAATATATACATCCTTGTAGTTGTAAATTACATCTCCAAGTGGGTTATAACTGTCGCTCTCCCTACGGATGAAGTCAAATCAGTACTAAAGTTCCTGCATAAGAATATTTTCACCAGGTTTGGTACTCCTCGTGCTTTGATTAGTGATAAAGGTTCTCATTTTGAATACAAATTAGTTGCTATTGCCTTAAATAGATATGAGGTTAGACATAAAATTGCCACGGCATATCACCCTCAGAAAAATGGACAAGCTAAAGTCTTTAATAAAGAAATTAAGCAACTTTTGGAGAAAGTGGTCAATCCCAACTGCAAAGATTGGTCATCCAGATTGGATGAAGTTTTGTGGGCATATCGCACTACCTTCAAGACACCATTGGGAATGTCACGTTTCAAGCTTGTATATGGAAAACCTTGCCATTTGCATGTAGAACTTGAATATAAGGCATTTTGTGCAATTAAGAAATTGAGCATGGATTGGATTAATGTTGGCAATAACCGACTACTAGAGCTGAATGAGATGGAGGAATTCAGGGCGCAAGCTTATAAGAATGCCAAAATATTGATAAACCATAATATATACATGTTTTTACCCCATGCTTGGCATATTTATGGATGATTTTTCCCTGGTTTCATTGAATTTGGTGCTCCTAATCCTTTAATTTCATGTTTTATACTCAGGAGAGCTTAGGATAGCAAAAAGAGCATGAAACAGGCCAAAAACAGACAAATTGGGCCTAAATCAGTGTTTCGTACGGCCTAGGCACTTCCACACGGGTGATTCACATACCCGTGTGTCATGGCAGTGTCGACACTAAACCAAGTTAGAATTACACACTGTCTGAGCACCTTTACACGGGTGTGGCACACGGTCGTGTCCCTGTCAAGCCCAAGTCTAATTCTACTTGAAAAAGGCTAATTTTGAGGGTTTTGAAGCATTCCAAAGTCTATATAAACACTCAAGGTCAGCCATCGGAATCATCCCGTAAGCAGGATCTCCTTCAAGACTAAAGATCTCCATTCAATTTCTACCGAATTTTTTGGGTTTCTTTATGTTTTTTTTTGTTCTCCAAATTTTGAGATGTTTCCCTCTATTGCTATGAACTAAACTCCTTAAATACCTAAGGGAGATGAAACCTAAGACGAATCTTATTACTATTTGAATTATATGATAAATACTTGTTCTTATTCTTAATTGTGAATTTAACCCTTTCTTTAATATTCCAGGATATTAATTCAGGTTTTTGATGTGCTTATTCAAAGGAAAAAAATTCCCTATTTAAGAGTAGATTGCCTATAATTAAGCAGAGTTGTATGCAATCTTAGAGATAGGATGACATAAATCTGTCGGATTAGAGTCAAATCTAATAAGGGGATCCATAGATCGAGTTAATGGGACGAGAGGGGTTTTAATTAGAAAGAGATTTTGATTAATCAACCTAGAGTCAGTTGTTTTTAGTCTTGAGAGGGACATTAACATAAATCAAGGATTTCTACGGATTAAGTCAAGTGAATAAATCGTCTAATTCAGAAGTGATAAGTGAAGTCTAGGTGGATTCTTCCTTAGGTATTATCTTCTCCATCAGTTTTCCTAAAGTATTTTCCAAGTTTTATCTCTGTCATAATCTTAGTTAATTAGATAGTTAATTTTAGTTTTTAAAACATCCCTTCAATTATCAGGCTAGATAATAAAAAGATAGTAATTACTAGTACTTTTAGTCCTCGTGGATACGATATTTCCGGTCTCACCTCAACTATACTACTGTTCGATAGGTGCGCTTGCCTTAGTCAAATTTTTTGTTAATTTTACGACCATCAACCATAAAAAGAAAGGAAAAAGCGATGGCATGATAAGAAGATTTTTCCACAGTAATTTGAACCTGGACAACAGGTGCTGTTGTTCAATTCCAGGCTAAAATTGTTTCCTAGAAAATTAAAGTCTTCTTGGTCAGGACCCTTTGAAATAGCTCATGTCTACCCTTATGGAGCTGTGGAGGTCAAAGATGTGAAGACTGGACTTACATTCAAAGTCAATGGACAATGGTTGAAGCATTATTGGGGTGCCTCTATAACTCAAGATAAACATTTTATTGCTCTTTGAAATGCTTAAGTTCCCACCTATGTATTAGTTTCTTTGTTTTATTCGTTTTTGCTTTATTTGTTTTTTTGTATTTGATTGGGTTAATTAATTTTTTTATTTTTTTCCTTTGTAGGTGTACTAAGGATTGAGCTTCGTAGATTAGTAGTTAGCCTATTAGAAACACTTGCCAATTTTACTTTATTTACCCCCCGATAAAATTTTTATCTTTCCGCCTAAACTTTCTTTTACCATGTCAGACTATAATTTCAGGCTTCTTATCACCAACATTAAGGTTTGATTTTTCTCTTTCTCTTACCCTAATCGATTCATCTTCTTTCATTGTTATTATTAGTTTCTTTCTTCTTCAACATTTTCTTTGTTTATTCCATAACTACAAAGTTCTTACCTTTTTCCTTTTACAGTTACTCTACCTTGTTTTGAATGGCTCGATATGCTCCTCCTCCACAGGCTATTGCACCACCAAGAACCTTTTTCAACCAAGCAACAAAGGAAAGATGTACCTAATATCTCCAAGCGGTCATTCTATTTTGAAAAAGGAATCATTTTTAAAGATGAACCTTTCATGGGGTATGATGATTCTATATCATCCATCATTGAAAAGCTTGGAAGGTAGGCATTTTGTGTCCACCCTGATGATGTTTTAACAAAGGTTGTCAGGGAGTTTTATGCCCATTTGACGTCTCCCAACAATACTTTTATCTATGTAAGGGGAGCTTTAGTGCTTTTTGATGAATACTTTATTAATGCCTAATATGCCCTGTCTGACAAACAAGATGAACACACCTAGTTTGCCGCTACAATCACCACAGTTGGTCTAACTCAAGTTTTGCAAGAACTCTGTATTGAAGGAACCAAATGGACGATGTTACGACAAGACTGCTACACCGTGGAAAGAACCTTGTTGAACCCTAAATGTCGAGTATGGTATCATTTCCTTAAATCCCACCTCAGCCTTTCGACTTACAACTCCACCATTTCTAAAGAAAGGATGCGACTGCTTTATTCCATTATGACAGGAAAGAAAAGAAATGTAGGAAAAAATTATATTCATAGAAATCCACCACTACGCCTAGAAGAATTTTGGAAGCCTCAAATTTTCGTCTCTTATCACGACAATGTGTTAGCGTGATAATGTTCCTATTTAAGCTAATAAGGATACGATTCCAAGCAAAGAGGCCATCACAAAGCAACTTGCTATGAGGTTTTCAGGGAAGGAAATGTGTAACACCCCTAACCCGTATCCATTACCAGAATAGGGTTACGAGGTATTACTAGATAATACACATCATTCACATACATTTACGCATTCATAATCAATATCCATTCAACTCATCCACATTGTCCCTTATGAGGTCCTATGAGACCTTAAAACATGCTTAAAAGTGGTTCAGGACTAAACCGTTAACATTTGCAAACTTTGAGAAACTTAGAAAATTCTTATACATTTAAGGGTCACACGCCTGTGTGAATAGGCCGTATGAAAATAGAGCATACATACTGACTTGTACCATACGGCCAGAGACACACCTGTGTGCCTTGGCCTGGGAAATCTGGACGGGTTACTAACTTGGGTCACACGGCCAGCCACACGCCCATGTGCCAGCCCATGTGCCACACACAGCCAATAGACACGCCCGTGTGTCTAGGCCGTGTCAAACCTATAGGGTATACTGACTTAATTCGAAAGGGTACCTTAGGGGACACATGGCCGTGTACCAAGGCTATATGTTACACATAGACGAGCCAGACGCCCGTGTGCTCAGCTGTGTGGAGTGAAAATAGGCTTGGTAAAAGTCACATTTCTCACCCTCATCAAGCATGCCTATACCACATCAAATTTGCACCATTTTATACATATATAAGCAACCAAAGCATGATATTTAATACACATTTCATGCCATATATCCTCAACCATTTCAACTACTAAATTCCATATTTAAAACATATTAAATCATTATGCCAAAATCATCAAAGCTTACATAAGTACTAAATGCATTTCCTTATCAACTTATCAACTATTTCATGTCACAAAACATACTGACATTTACAAGCCAAATCTCATGGCTCAAAATCATAACTCAAAACATATCAAGATAACACTAGCCTATACATGCCATATACCATATATACAAAGCTCCAAAAATACCAACGAGATGATCGATAATGTGATGACGTTTCCCGATGATCCTCGAGTCCGCGCTAGCTTCGATAATCTATAAAATAGTGAAAAATAAACACAGTAAGCTTTAAAAGCTTAGTAACATATACAAATAAATTCATCATATGAATATTTGCATATCAATTCAAATATGCTAAGCATAGCTAAACACATACAAGTTCACAAACCTTTCTGATTGAACACATATTCAATATCCTAATCGCATTCATCAAATATTTCCCCTTTTCAATACTTGTATGAATCTCGTACATACTTGAGTCACATATCTCATTCACACATTCTTTCTCAACTTGACTTTGCTTGATGAACCATTTGGAATTGTCAAGGATACTCGGAAATCACATAAGCTCGTACAATGCCAAATCCCAGATATGGTCTTTACATGTTATCACATATCGATGCCACTATCCCAGACAAGGTCTTACATGAAATCATAATACGTTGCCAATGTCCCAGACATGGTCTTACACGTAATCACAATACAATGCCAATGTCCCAGACATGGTCTTACATTTAATCACATCTCAATAACCAAATGTCATGACATTCGTATCCTATACTATTCTTAAGGTTCGTACGGGACTTTCAGATGTTGTAACTCTATCAATTCTTGCTCATTCAACATTTATAAAAATTCAATGAAAAATAAACACATATAATTCAATTTAAAGACATTTATCTGCATATGAACTTACCTCAGTCGTAGAAACAACAAAACTAGTCGATTAATTGATTACTTTGTTCTTGCCTCGATCTAAGTTAGATCTAAGTTCAATTTCTTTCGTTCTTGATCTATATATATTCAAAACTAATCCATTTAATCACCAACTCAATCAATTTAGACTTTAAACACATATTCAAGCCAATTTGCATTTTGGCCCTAAATTTTCACATTTCTTACAATTTAGTCCCTATTTCATAAAAACACAATTTATAACAATTTTGATTAAACCCAAACTAGCTGAATTTCCATAGGCTCCTTAATAGCCCATGTATCAATATTTTACACATTAACCACACATTTTAATCTTTTCACAAATTAACCCATTTTATGCAATTTCACAAAAAAACACTTTACAAAACATGATAATCTATCATCAAAAATTCATATTTCATCATCAAAAACCAAAGAACACAATAACTCATCAATGGCAACTCTCAAAATCTTTAACAATTTCAAAAATTAAGACAGGGGCTAGCTAGTACTCAAAGCAACGATCACAAAAATATAGAAATCATCAAAAACCGAGCTCAAAACATACCTCAATCAAGCTATGCAAGTGTCAGATGTCAAAATCCTATTTTAGCTTTCTTCTTTGCTTCATTCAGCCATAAAATATGATAAAATGGCCACCATTATGCTTTGTTTTAATTTAATTAACCTTATTTCACTAATTATTATTTTAACCGTATATTATAACATTAAAAATCACTTAATGGATGATTATATTTGTCCATTCCATTAACCAAAGGTCAAATAACCACATAAGAACTTACACATTCAAATTTCATAGCAATTAAAGCACTTTAAAAAGTAGAATGCAACTTTTGCATTTTACGTGATTTAGTCCTTTTATCAAATTAAGCATCCAATCGACAAAAATAAATCATGAAACTTTCACACATACATGTTATCATGCTGTAGACACATAAAATAATATTAAAATAATTTTTCAACCTCAGATTTTTGGTTTTGAAAGTACTATTTTGATTTAACTAAAATCGGGTTGTTACAAAATACCACGTTCTCCACCCTTGGTTCTGCATCTACATGCCCTACTGCCCACTTGTGCCCCAGCAACCCATTCCAATTCTCACAATACCAGTTCATTATGTTTGAAAAGCAACAAGTGTGGATTGCCACAAACTTAGGTAAAGCACAAAAAGAGATGGCTCTCTTCTGGGGCAATGTAAGGAAGAGGGATGCTGCTATCATGAAATCCCTTTAAAATAATTTTACCAGGCCTATGCCTGCATTCCCCAACTTTCCTAAGGAACTATTATCTGAGTTAGAGGAAGGGGAAGATGATGAAACCTAAGCTAATGCAATCGAACCTACCACCACCCGCACTGCCACTAAGGAGAAAGACTAGAAAAGACCAGAGGGAGAGGAAGAGAAGAAAAAATCTGTGAACATTGAATTTGAGGAGGAAGGAGAAGAAACAAACCCAATTTCTACACCAACTGAAACTGTTACTGCGCCTATCCCACCTTTATCAATTGCGCCAATATTAGAGCAAGATCGTGGGATTAATAAGCTGATTGATGATTTAACCAAATCAGATGATGAGGAGGACGAGGTGCCAATCAATTCCTTGAAATAGAAGCAACATTACAAACATGCTGCTCACAAAACCACTCACCCAAATTGAAGTAACAACAATTTCTTTCCGAGCTTTCATTTTTAATTTCATTTAATCATGCATTCATAACTGTTGTCTTTACATTTTCTTTTTATATATTTTTTTGCATTTTTTTATTTTTGTCTGTTCATGCATTAAGAACAATGCATCCTTTAGGTTTGGGGTGTGTTATGAATTAGATAGTTGTTTTAGTATTTGTTCATTTTGTCATTCATTTTTTCATGAAACATAAATGCTGGAAAATTATTAGACTGCAATGAGTATATTTTAGCCAATGATATTCGATGAGGAATTTAGTTCTTTGACATACCTAGAAATTTTGTGACAGTGAATTAGGTGAGTTTAGCTTAGAATGGTTGCTTGAGAATTGACCTCTAAAAATAGAGTGTCCTAATTCCAATTACAATTAGACTATAGTAGGTTTCTTTTAATAAGCTTAGAAATTCTTGAGGCTAAGTTTAGGATAATAGTAATTCTCAATTTATAATAACAAATGCCATAAGTTACTCCAATGCTTGAAATTGTCAAGTAGGTTAGAAAAATTTTGTTTGCTCCATTATATTGTTGATTAGAAAAGTAAGTTGAAGTAAGAGTAATAAAATAAACAATTTAGGGACACTCCAATGTAGTGCTAGGTTGAGTAGCTAATGAGGTAGTTGTCTGCTCCATCCATCTTCTAAGTTAAAATCCTTAACCTCATGAGTAAATTTCATTCAAATTGTGACTTGATGAAATACCTGGAAATTTAGTGTATGCTCTATTGTGATTGTTAAGTAAAAAACCATGTCACAAGATGAATCCCCTAGCAAAAATTCTTGTAACTAAGTTATGCAAGGCTAGATTTAAAAAAAATGAAGAAGAAAAACAAACTGATTTTAGATGAAAGATAAACAAAGTAAATTAGGAGGTTCTTGCTATAGTCGAAATTGTTTGAGTAATTAGGATTTTTTATTTTTAGGTCAATATTTTCTACACTTACTTTGCTAAATAAGATTATGAAACTTGAACCGATTCTCGGAGACAGAAGATCGCTGAGAATGGAGGTAAAAGAATTATGTTTCATACGATTTGGTAGTACAAGAGGTAATTATGTGTTATGGAAATTTTTACATTCATACATACATGCATTCAAATATATTTTTCTTGAGGACAAGTAATAGCTCAGGTTTGGAGGTGTGATAACTCTTGAAAAGAGTTATATTGTAGGCCTTTAAACTTGATTAATTGTCTGTACTTAAGTTGATATATTTGCATTTTTAAGATTTTTTATAACATTGCATCATGAAACTTGGGTTGTGCTTTCAATGTTATTATATGTTACTTTTGTTGGTGGAAGGAAAAGAATTGTTTGTGTTTGTAGCAGGTGTAGGAAGGAAGAAGAGAAATGAAGGTGTGAAGTGTTGTCAACGCAAAAGGTTGAACAAATTGCCAGCATAAATGCCATGGCAATTCCAAGAAGATGCTAACGCAACACTCAGTCCTCGTCACTCTCAGCTAGTTGGACGTGTACAAGGTAAATCCACCTGAAAAAGAGGGAGAAAAATGTGTGTTGAGAGAGGGGACCTACCCTAGGAAAGAGAGGAGAATTCTACACACAGGATTTTAAACAAGGATTTAGGAGCTCCTTTTCTTCTCCAAAAAACTTTCATGAAAAATCTGGAGAAAAGAAGAGAGGGTAGTAGCTAAAGTAGAGTAGAGACACAATCAAGGGGTCGAAACATTCAACCTTGGGTCTTGCACAATATTGCAACACTTGAGTTGGGAGCTGATTTGGAAAAAGCTTTTTGAAGTTCTTCCTTCATTATCTTGATTAATTTTTGTGAATTTTAACTGTTAATTGATGTTGTTGAATGATTCCTTTATTCTGATGTTAATTTCCAACCCATGAGCTAATCTCATTGGGTTGGAATTACTTGATGAATCTTTATTTTCATTAATGACCAGACATTATCTTGATTAGATCTACTGTTTCATTTGATTTGCATTATTTTGAATGCATGCATGGAATCTCTAGACAAAGATGGATATATGATATGTTCACAAACTTGATTTAATTCTGAAAAGGTTAAATGAGTTGGATTGTGATCGAATGATACAAACGAGTGCTTAAAAGAATATTCGTAACACTTTTTACATAGAGCTGTGCTCTGTATGAAGTAAGGAAGAAACAATATTGGGCATCATCCTTGAAGCTTGTAGACATAACAAGCCTTAAGAATGGTAGCTTGAAGTTTGACTCTCGAAAGAAGTAGACTACTATAGCTAGAATCTGAACAGTAGACTAGGGTAAACTTTGCCATGGAATTATTGTTTTATAAAGATGTCATCTGAGTAATTCCAATCTTCTCTTTCAACTATGTAGTTTCTATCAACTTTGTCTCATCAAATTGCCACAACATTTCAAGTTAGTTATCTGATTTTAATATTGCATATGTGATTATCCTTTACAAGTTTGTTATTTTATTTTTGCCATTACCTGATTCATATAGTTAATAGTGATAACTTAACCAAATTAATCCTAACCGATCCCTGTGGAGATGATTTTACTCACTAATTTATTACTTTATTTGACATGTAAACTTGCACATTCGCATATCATTTCACAAGCGACGATAGGCATGTTGCACAATCATCTATGTTTAGGAATTGCACGCATATAATTTAGAAATAAAATAATTGCATTAAACAACAAAATTAATTTAGATTATGCTTCAACCATTGAAGAAAATAAAGATTTCATGAAGTCATCCCTACCCTATGAGATTTAGCTCATGGGTTGGCAAATAAAATTCAAAACCAAAATATCATTCAATATCTTTTCAATTAAATTAATTAATGGAGGAACAAATTAAGAAATAACAAAAGAACTTTGGGAAGACAGCTTTCGTGTGTCCAGTCACATTTCAGCGGCATAGCGACTTATGGTGGCTGAGAAGGACTGTCTTCGTCTTTCTCTTTCCTTCTTTACTCAACCGCTACCCTCTAGTTTTGCCTATAGCATTTTACACTTGTTCGTCTTTTTGGGTTTCCTTCTTTGGCTTTTTATAGGCTTTTCCCTAAGGTAAATCCAACAACCCAAGATATTTCTCCTCTTTTTTAGATTTTCTTTTTGGTTTAAAATCACTTCTTTTAAGGTAGGTGGTTATCAGCCCATGGTCTCGTAATCTTTCTCCCTCTTTTTAGGCTAATTTTTCTGGTACAAGTAGAGTTGAGCTGAAACTGGTATGCGTTGAGTGTTGACTTGGTCTTCATGGAATTGCCACGACATTCGTGTTGAAAAAATGTCCAACCTTTTTCCTCGACAAACCTTTACTCATTTATTTCTTATTCGTCAACCTAAACTTGCCAAACCACCAAACACAACCCTACTACAAGCAATTAAAAGTACCTAATATTTAATCACAGTCCAAGCTCCTAGAGTAATGATAAAAATAGTAGTGAAACGTCCTAAAATGCTACTTAATGTACCTAAGTAATTGACTAGGTCTAAAGGCATAAAATATAACTCTTTTCAAGAGTTATCAAAGACCCAAACTTGCGTTTTTTTCTTGTCCTCAAGCGAAATATGTATGAATGCATGATTCAGAAAGTTTTGCCATTGCCTATAACGATCTTGTACTATTAATCTATTAAAAGAACAACATATAAATCAGTTCTCATCAAACTTCTTTTCTCTAAAAAACTTAGTCGAATGTCTAAGATTTGTTTAAACAAAGGTAGCATAGAAATTATGTTCTTAAAAACAAAATTTCCTAAGTACTCATGTATTCTCTCTAGCCATAGAAAATATCCCTAATTTACTTAGTTTATTTGTTACATCTACTCAAGTTACTTTATACCTTTACTCACGACTTCACAAGATATTTATTTGTACTTATTTTTCTCTTTCTTTGTTTTTTTCTAACATTAGGGGATTTAGTATTTCACAAAATTCTTTAACTTGATAATCACAATGGAGCATATACTGAATTACCTAGTACTTAATCATGGCACAATTTAAATAAAAAATACTCTTGAAGCTAAGGCTTTTGACTAAAAAGATGGATGGAGCAAACAACTACCTCCTTAGCTACTTAGCCCATTACTACAGTGGAGGGCCTCAAAATTTTTTTATTACACACTTTTACTTAAACTCACATTTCTAGTCAACAACACGATGGAGTAAACAAAGTGGTGCTAACTTACTCAGTAGTTCTAAGCATTGGAGTGCCTCATTTATTTAAGTAATGTTGTGGAAAAATGATTGAATTTGGCTTCAAAAACCCTAAGTTCATTAGAAGACACTCGCTATAAAAAAAACTAAGTATAAAACATCTCATTTTTAAGAATAAAATTTGACGCATTCTAACCTAAGCTAAACTTGCCTCATCCACTGTCACATGTTCTATATATACTGAAGAATATAAGATCATCATCGAACATCACAAGTAAAGATTGAACTTATCGTAGATAAAACAATACTTAATAATCATATGGCATTGGAAAACAACTTAACTATACAAGGATGAACATACATACTAGATACAAAATGCAACCTAAATGCACAGTACACCCCTAAACCTAAGGGATGCATTATCCTCAATGCATGAATAGATATATGCAAATTATCTATATACAAAAAATGGAAAAATATATGTAATGCAATATGTATGAAAGAAAAATAAAACTTTCCATACTTAGACTGTATTGTAGATACTTCATTCTATCTGACGAGTTGATTTATGAGCAACAACCTTGTACCTCTGTTTCCTCTTTATTGGGGTCAGTTCAGCCCCATCCTTATCGGTCTCTGTGAGCTAATCAGTCAAGCGTTCAATGTCACGGTCTAGGGTAGAAACAGTTCAGTAGAAGGAGGTGGAACAACCACAGTGTTGTACATTGGTGGTGTAACTGATGGATTTGCTTCCTCTTTGTCCTCACGATCAGTTTCAATATTGGCAAACTCTATTTTCTCTAGTTTTTCCTCCGATGCTTTGGGTACATCCTCTTCATTTGCAAGATTCATTTCACCAGGCTCTGTGTCACTAAACCCTTCCCCTCCTGCAGTGTATTAAACAAAAGAAATGAAGTAACTAAAAGAAATTTAAATCGACAAGATGAAATAAAAATAAAAAAAATTTCAAGATGTTAAAGTTAAACATCTTGAAGATCAATGGGCTGTTTGTCTCACTCTACATGAGTACCCCAATAGTGCTTCAAGCGTTGCCCATCAACTTTAAATGTGCCCTCTATTTTCATGTCCTTAACATCAATAGCTCCATGCATATATATATGAGCTACCAAGCATTGTTCATCAAAATTGAAAGGTCTATTTTCCTCCAGTAAAGTGCAAAAGGGTCTCCACTCAAATGAATCTTCATCACTATTAGAATTGTTGTGGCAAAAGCTTGTGATTTCTTCCTTCACCGCTGTTTCTATCAAGTTAATTACTTGGCACTCTTCATTCTCATTAACACATTTCAGGGCATGAAATACACCAAATGTGATTTGCTGATCATTCATCCTCATGGTCAATTCACCTTTCTACACATCAATTAAAGTCCTGCCTGTAGTAAGAAAAGGTCTTCCAAGTATAATTGGCACATCATGCTCAGCTTCACATTTTAAAATAAGGAAATCTGCAGGTAAGATAAATTTATCTACCTTTACCAATATGTCTTTAATTTTATGTTCCGAATGGACATAGGATCGATTAGCCAATTCCAACGTAACTGTAGTAGGTCTTGCTTTCTCAGTTCCTAGCTTCCAGAAAATAGACATAGGCATTAGATTTTTACTTGCTCCTAAATCATATAACTCCTTACCAACATAATGATTTCCAATAAAACATGGGATAGTGAAACTCCCTAGGTCCTTTTGGAGGTAGCTTATTCATCAACATTGCTGTGCACCCTGCAGTGAGAGTAACAATTTCAAATTCCAAATCTACGCTTCTTTGACAGCATGTCTTTCATAAATTTCACATAATTAGGCCTCTGCTTCAAAGCTTCCACTAACGATATGTTGATGTAGAGTTGATTCAAAACATATAAAAACCTTTTAAACTGAATAACTTGTTTAGAATTATAGAGTCGCTGAGGAAAAGGTAAGGGTGGTTTTCGTTCAGATTGTTGATATTGTTTTGCTATGGCATTCTTGGTTGGAAACATGGTTTGATTCTGCCACAACATTTCTGTGTACCTTTTTTAGGTGATGTCTACCGTTCAATAGGTTTTGAGATCTTTTTTTGATTGTGGCTGGATTTTTTTCCTCTGTCTTGGAATCTTGAACAAATTCATCCAATTGAGCCCTACTTCTAAGAGTGATGCCCTTGCGCTACTCTTTCCCTTGGGTTCTCAAATTTTCAATATCACTTGGAAATGCTCCTTGTGGCCTTGAATTTAGAGCGTCTTCTATTTGTCCCACTTGATTTTCAAGAGCTCAGAGAGACGCAGCCTGAATCTGAATCACAACATCATTTTTGGCCATATAATCCTTTAACAAAAATTCAATAAAATTAGAAGATGATACCTGACCTTGTTGAGCTTTTTGCCTTGGCATAGGATGATTATAACCGGACAGTGCATTGTGGATATTTTTTCTTGCAACATTGTGTGAACCTCCCACACCTTGATTGTTCCAACTAAAATTCGAATATTGCTTCCACCTCGGATTGTAAGTGTCGAGATAGGGGTTATTATTCTAGTTAAAAATTCTTATATAGTAAACAGATGCTAGATTTGATGGGCATCGTCAAACGCATGGTCTTCACCATAATAAACACATACTAGCCCGACTGCTTTCATCTCTTGAACTACAGTTGGTATCTTTATTGTCTTAATCATATTAGTTAAAGATGATACCTGAGTAGTCAATGAAGTGATTGCATCAAGCTCCAAGGCACCAGCCGCTCTCTTGCCAGTTCGAACTCTTGCAATCAGATATTGATAATCATTGTTGGCAATCTTTTCTAAAATCTCAAATGCTTTATTATAAGATTTATCCAAAAAAGTACCATTGGCAGAAGCATCAACTACCATCCTTGTACGTGCATTCAACCCAGTATAGAATATTTCAATTTGAGTCCAGTGTTGGAATCCATGAATCAAACATTTTTGAACTAACTCTTTAATTATTCCCAAGCTTCATATAATATTTTATCCTCTGATTTTTGAAAAGACGTGATGTCATTTCTAAGCTTGACATTCATGTCTAGCGGATTATATCATAGCAAAAATCTCTAGCAAAGGTCATTGCATGATGCCACTATTCTCGATGGCAAAGAATTCAACCATGCTCTAGCACAATCTTTTAAAGAATATGGAAATAGTTTAAGCCGCAGAGCATCTTCAGGGACGCTCTATTGTCTAAATAAGTCACAAACTTCTAGGAGATGTCTTAAATGCATTCTTGGATCTTCAATGGGTAGTCCACTAAATTGTCTTACTATTTGCAACATCTAAAACATTACTGTTTCAACTCAAATTTCTAAGCTTGTATTTGTAGCTTGACTATCCCTGGATTCAAATCATCCAAAATTGGAACAACATGCTCTCGAATAGGTTTGTCTCAGTCATCTATCACTTGACGAATAAGAGGATTAACATCCTGGCCATTTGGATTATTGTTGGGACCAGTATCTCATTTCTAGCCATTTTTCTCAATTCTTTTCGCCTTTTTTTGTAAAGTTCTTTCAATCTCTAGGTCAAAAGGATGCTCTTTGTTTGTAGGAATGCCTCTTCTCATACACTACTGGCAAACTTGTCGAAATTAAATTAAACTAAGTTAAATTAAACTAATGTAATTAAGTAAAATAACCAAACCAAATAACACCAAATTGTTGATCCCTGGCAACAACGCCAAAAACTTGTCACGTGTAAAATGATATGCAATTTGTGCAAGTATACACATCGAATCAAGTAAAAAAGTGATGAATGAGTATTGTTCCCATGAGGATCTCTACTTCATTTATACTTTTTATGCCTATAAATAGACTTTAAATTCTAATAGTTATTAAAATTTGTACAAGAATCGTTCCCATGAGTATCGAATTAAACTTTAAATTCTAATAGTTATTAGAATTATATCTCTACTTCATTTATACTTTTTATGCATATAAATAGACTTTGAAGAAGCATTGTACTCATCCTCTTTATCAATAAAATACATTCTCTATTACTTCCCATATTTTCTTTTTTCTTTACTCTCTCTATCTCTCTTTATTTTATAACACGTTATCAGCATGATACTCAAAAAAATTTTAATTTTAAACCCATCTTGTTCTTATTTTTCATTTGATAACCCAAAAAATTTTGAAACCTACACCGCAATTACTTTGTATCCCTTTTTAATCCTTCGTTGAATTACTTTCATTATTTTTCTAACCTAGCATTCAAATTGGTCACTTGGCTACCCCAAAATTGACGAATAAAGAGGGTTTCAAACTCGTGCAGCAATTTGCTTAAAGTTCTCGGGATGAATCAAATTTAATTTCTCTTTTGACTTAAGGTAATCCTAAATTTTATATTACAAATTGTTTTATTCTATTTCCTATTTTCATTCTTAAATAAATTATTATAATTACATTTGACAAATAATTTGATTACTATTATGTTACTATTTTTTAGTGATTATAATATCAAATCTTGCCAAACTTGAATTTGATGCCCTAGACATCTCAGGCAAGAATTATTTGCTATGGGTATTATATGCTGAAATTCACCTAGATGTTAAAAGTCTAAGGAACACTAAATTAGCAAATAAAGAAGCATCTAACCAAGACAAGGAAAAAGCAATGATTTTCATTTGTCATCATCTACATGAAGAATGAAAAGTGGAATATCTCACTATGAAAGACTTTCTTGAGTTGTAGAAAATTTTGAAAGAACGATTTGACCATCAGAAAATGATGATCCTCCTTAAAGTTCATTATGATTGGATGCACTTACGGTTGTAAGATTTTAAAACTGTAAGTGAATACAATTCAAAACTTTTCAAAATTAGTTCTTAATTGAAATTATGTAGAGAGAACATAACTGATAAGGACTTGTTAAAGAAAACATTTTCAACCTTTCGTGCTACTAATGTGCTCCTACAGTAGCAATACCATGAAAAAGGTTTTAAAAAATATTCTAAATCGATTTCATGCCTTTTAGTGGCTAAACAAAATAAGGAGTTGTTGATGAAAAACCATGGAATTCGTCCCGCTAGTACTGCACCACTCCCTAAAGTGAATGCTTTAGTACACAATAAATATGGAAATGAAAAATATAGAGATCGTGATTTTGGTCGTGGTCGTAGTCGTGGACGTAGAGGGAGACGTGGTCGAGGATGTACTAGTAATTGTTATCATGATGTTTATAAGAGTGATACTTCTAACTACCAAAAAAAGAATAGAAATGAAGGACAAGAAAGATGTGGTCAAAATCATCCTTCAAAGGTTATTGAGAATTTATTTTATCGATATGGTATGTAAGGGCATTGGGCACGTACCTGTCGTACACCTAAACATTTAGTAAAACTTTATCAAGCATCCATTAAAAGAAAGAAAAATAATATTAAGACAAATTTTATATCCCAAAATAATGAAATGGAGGAAAAAAAGGAGGGTGATGTAATTCATGGCCTTAATGATATAGCCCACCTTGATGTGGCAGATTTATTTGAGAATCATTAGAAAAGTTGGTGTTATTTTAACATTTTATGTTATTTTTAAGTATGTTACATTTTCTTGCATAAAAAATACAGTTGGAGTTATTTAGGCATTTTTTATGTTATTTTAAGTATGTTTATTTTATTGCATAAAGAATAAGTTATACATATTCAATAAATATTTGCAACATTTCTAATGTTATATTTTATTTATTTTTATGAAGAATATAAATGATCAACAAAATTTTGTTCGATCCAAAATCAATGGAGACATGTGTCTTGCAGATAGTGCTACAACACATAATGCTCAAAGATAAAAAAGTATTTTTTTCTCATTTAACAATAAGTGATTCTCATATTAATACAATATCGGGTAGTTCAAAACTTATTTAAGGCTCTGGAACAACTATTATATTATTACCTAAAGGTACAAATTTTTTCTTTGATTGTGCTTTATTTTCCACTAAGTCTCAAAGAAATTTATTGAGTTTTAAAGATATTTATATTAATGGATATCATATTGAGACTATGAAAAAGAAAAAAATATTAAATATCTATATATTAAAAATGTTGAATGTGGAAAGAAATATGTTTTGGAAAGACTACCTATTTTTTCATTAAGATTATATTGTACACATATTAATGCAATTGAGACACATGTTACTACAATCAAGAAGTTTGTAAAACGACATACTTTTACTATTTGGCATGACTTGCTAGACCATCCTCGATCTATTATGATGCGAAGAATAATTGAGAATTCAATTGGGCACGCATTAAAGAACCAGAAGATTCTTGAAGTCAAGGGTTTCTCTTGTGATGCTTGTACTCAAAGTAAACTGATTAGTAGACCATCACCAGCTAAAGTTGGGATTGAATCTCCCACAATTCTAAAATGTATTCAAGGCGATATATGTGGTTCTATTCATCCACCATATGGACCATTTAGATATTTTATGGTATTGATAGATGCATCTAGTATTTGGTTACATGTATGTTTATTATCGACTCGCAACCTAGCGTTTGCGAGACTACTTGCTCAAATAATTCAATTAAGAGCACAATTTCCAAATTATGCAATAAAAACTACATGTCTTAATAATGCTGGTGAGTTTACATCTCAAGCTTTCATTGATTATTGTATGTAAATTTGGGATAAAAGTTAAACATCATATAGCTCATGTTCACACACGAAATGGTTTAGCTGAATTGTTTATCAAACGCCTCCAACTAATAGCTAGGTCATTGCTTATGAGAACAAAGCTCCCAATTACAACTTGGGGATATGCTATTTTGCATACAGCAACACTTGTGCGCATTAGTCCAACAAGTTATAATACTCCCTATTGCAATTGGCTTTTGGTTTGGAGCCAAATATTTCCCATCTTAGAATTTTTGGATGTGCAGTATATGCTCTAATTTCTCCACCACAATGAACAAAGATGGGTCTTCAAAAGAGATTGGAAATATATGTTAGTTATGAATCTCCTTCTATAATTAAGTATGTTGAACCATTAATTGGATATTTATTTATTGCACAATTTGTTAATTGTCACTTTAATAACACAATATTCCTAACATTAGGGGGAGAGAGAATAGGACTGGTAAAATAAATTTCATTGAATGAATAATCATTATCTCAATTAGATCCTCGTACAAATCAATGTGAATAAGAAGTTCAAAGGATCATAACAGAACATTGCCAACCAACTGCTAGATTCATTTACTGTCCTAAAGAGAATTAAAAAATCTCACATACTAGCTGAAAATACTCCAATATGAATTAATATCCAAATAGGGCAAACTATTAGTGCAAAAGAAAGTAATCCATGCCTGAAGTGTGGAAGACCAGTTGGTTCCAAAGATAAAAATCCTCAAAAGGAAAGGATCAAATATTCAAGGTGATTATATTATGGAAACAAGTTCCAAAGAAAAGGCCAATGATATAATTAATTATAATCATAAAACCCTAGAAGGGATTCAGGTACCTGAAAATGATGATAACGAAGAGATATTGATAAGTTATGTTACTACAGGGAAAAGATAGAACGAAAAAAGATAGTTGTCGACAACAATTTTGCATATAATATTGCTATTGAAGCAGAGAAAGAAAATGATGATCTTGAGCCTAAATCTATTGAGGAATATAGAAATAGAAATGAGTGATCAAAATGGAAAGATACAATTAAAGTAGAATTGAATTCACTTTCAAAATGTGAGGATTTTGGACTTGTAGTCCAAACACCTAAAGGTATAAAGCCGGTAGGATATAAATGGGTATTGTGCAAAACAGAAATGAAAAAAAAATGAAGTCGTAAGATATAAAGCATGACTTGTAGCACAAGCATTTTCGCAAAGGCCCAACATTGATTATAAAGAAACATATTCTCCTGTGGTAGATGCAATCACATTTAGATATCTTATTACTCTAGCAGTAGGTGAAAAACTTGACATGTATCTAATGGATGTTGTTACATCCTATTTGTATGATACACTTGATAGTGAAATTTATATGAAAATCTTTGAAGAATTTAAAATCCTAGAAGGATATAGAGTTTTTCAAGAAAATTGCTCAATCATATTAAAGAAAAGTTTATATGGATTAAAATAATCTGGACGTATGTGGTACAATCGTCTTAGTGAATACTTTTTAAAATAAGGTTAAAAAAACAATCCAATTTGTCCATATGTCTTTATAAAAAGGTTTGGATCAGATTTTGTGATAATTGTTTATGTTGATGATCTAAATATTGTTGGAACTCTTGAAGAGCTCTAACATACAATAAATTATTTAAAGAAAGAATTTGAGATGAAGAATCTTGGAAAAACAAAGTTTTGTCCTGGCTTACAGATCGAGCATTTAAAAGATGGAATTCTTACTCATCAATCAGCTTATATGAAAAAGATATTAAAGAAATTTTACATGGATAAAGCACACCCATTGAGTACTCCGATGGTTGTATGATCGTTAGATGTGAATACAGATTAATTTCATCCTTGCGAGAATGATGAAGAGTTTCTTGGTCCTAAAATACCATCTCTAAGTGATATATGAGCATTGATGTATCTTATAAACAATACGAGACTTGATATAACTTTCGTTGTAAACTTGTTAGAAAGATTTAGTTCTTATCCAACACGTAGACATTGGAATGAAATTAAACATGTATTTAGATATCTCAAAGGGACCATTGATATGAGGTTATTTTAATCAAATGATTCAAAATCCATATTAGTCAGCTATGATGATGCTGGATACTTATCAGATCCATAAAAAGGTCGATCTCAAATAGGATATTTATTTACATGTGGGGGTACTGCCATATCATGGCGTTCAGCGAAGCAAACATTAGCTGCCACTTCCTCAAATCATGCAGAAATAATTGCAATGCATTAGACATGTTGAGAGTGTGGTTGGCTAAGGTTATTGGCCCAACATATCTAGAAGATATATAATTTGCCTTTACAGGAAAAGATGTCAATTATCTTATACGAAGATAATACATCATGTATAACTCAATTGAAGGGTGGTTACATCAAAGGTGACAGAACAAAACATATTTCACCAAAATTATTCTACACCCATGATATTGAAAAAAAAACGGTGATATAAATGTTCAACAAATTCGTTCTAGTGATAATTTAACAGACCTTTTTACTAAGGCATTGCCAACTTCAACATTTGAAAGACTACTACACAAGATTGGAATGCGTCGACTCAAAGATGCCATTAGGGGGAGTCTAAAAACAAGTTGTACTCTTTTCCTTTAACTAAGATTTTGTCCCATTGGGTTTCCCTGGTAATGGTTTTTAACGAGGCAGGTTTAATAGAAGATTGTGTACTATTTTTCCTTCATTAGGTATTTCATCCACAGGATTTTTCCTAATAAGGTTTTAACGAGGCACATTATCTACCAATGGACATCCAAGGGGGGAGTGTTACGAATATATTATTAACTGGATGTCCATCAAGATCAAGATAAGCTTTGATGTACTTTAAATTCTAATAGTTACTAAAATTAAATCTCTACTTCCTTTATACTTCTTATGCGTATAAATAGAGACTTTGAAGAAGCATTGTACTCATTACATTGATCAATAAAATATATTCTCTATTGCTTCCTATATTTTCTTTGTTCTTTACTCATTCTATCTCTCTTTATTTTATAACATGAAAATATTTTTTATTTTAATAATTTTAAAAATTTTATATATGAAAATTAATTTATTTATTACAAGAATGATTATAAAAATAACATTTGTGACAACTTATCATAAAGATTTTGAATGTCAAATTGAAAATGGCATAAATTTTAAAATAAAGAGCTAGTACCAATTTTTTTATCTAAGTGTGATTCATGACCTAATAAAAAACTATATCTTTTCAAATGATTTTCACCACTCATTTTAAAATGGTACTATTTAATCATGTCTTGTCCGAAATTCTAGTCTAGTAAATATTTGCTATAATATTTCATATATATATATATACAATTTTTCATATTTAAATTTTTTTAAATCTATGAAAATAATTTTTTAGAATTTTCAAATTAAAATTTTTAATAAATTTAAAAATTTTACATATGAAAAATTCTAGTAAATATTCAATTTTTTTAATCTATGGGAATTTTATGAGTCAAGATTTCAATGAAATCAATAACGCAAGTTCCGTTGAATCCGTGGTCGGCATTTCCAAAATGCAATTTCAACTTTCTTTGAACTAAAATTTGACAAGAACTAAATATCAAATAGGAAGTATTTCAAAAATAGCTTAGATCCCAAAAGTGTTGTTGTGCGCCACATCATCCTTCTCACATTTTTTTCATTTCTTATTTTATATTTTTAAAGTATGTTAATTCCAAAGGTTTGTGGGCATCCCAAGCATTCGAAACGCATCACATTAAAACATCATCTAAAATAATGAATGAGATGTTATATATTTTGTCTCTAATGAATCATCTATTAACATGTCTTGACTACTTTGATCTTAGATTGTAGGATGCTTCTCAATGGTTTCTAACATAAACGCTTGAAGCATGTGTTCACGCAGGGGAGCCAGTGCTAGGATGGGAAGTAGTCATTTAGAGCCTTTGCGCGATTGAGGCTCAATGTTGTACCTAAAACTTTCTCCAAGAGTATTTAATTTATCTTTGAAGCTCCTTCTTCTTTAAAAAACCACCACAAATAATAATATAATAATATAAACAACAATAATGATAACAGATGAATGTCTAAAATGAAAAATAAAATATAGAGACTAAACAAAATTACCTCAAAATCGTAAATAAACCCATTCCCAAGCTGTGGGTCCCGCCACTTTCCTCCCACTCCTTTCTTCATGTAATGGGTCTCGCCACTTTATTTTTTTTTCATATTTGTTTTCTTTTTATTCCCTTTCCTATCTTTTCTTTTCTTTTGTTTTTCCTCCCTTTCACTTTTTTTCTTTTGCTTTTCTTTTTATCTTTCTTCTTCTTCTTCTTCTTTTTCTTCAACAAAGCCAAGCCACTACCTTCATCATTCTTCCTCATCATCTAGTGTCCTTAGTTCTCACTCTAAAATGAGGCTCATCCTTCTCCTCTTTCTTCTTCAGTTCAAACCTCTAGATAAAACACCCAAAATTAGGTTCACCACATGGACGAATGAACTTAGACCTAACCTTCTTCATTGTCAAACCGAGCTTGGCACTTAGACCACCACCTCATTTCATCTTGATGAGCCTTACCACCATTTAGATTTCGCAATAGAGGTCCAAAGCCTCTCCAACACCACAAGCTTCAAAGCTCTCTCTCTCCCTCTCTCTCTCTTTCTTTTCCCTTTTTTAGTTTCTCCTCTCTCTTTTATTTTTTTTGGTTTGACTCACTTATTTTTTATTTTCAAGTTTCATGTTTAGGCCTAAGCATATCTTTTTTTTCTTTTTTGGTTTTATTTTGGGTTTGGTAAGGATGGTGAGTGTCTTGTTGATAGTGGGATTGTTTGACGACTTCTAGTTTAAAAGCTTAGGTATGATGGGATTCTGATTGAGAAAGGGAGTTGTATGTTGAGCATGGTTGATGGGATGGTGGCCGAGAGGTAAGGATGATCTGTTGTATTTAGTGTCATAAGTGTAGTATTTTTGTCTATGTACACTTGTATTTTTTTGAACGAATTGGTTTAATAAAATATACATTAATTATATTAATATTCTTTGTATAAAGTTCTCACCAATTTCAACGTGCAAACCAAAATAGAAGCAAATATTGGCTCACTAGTTATCTAACGTTTAACTAATACTAAGCGGTATTACAAGACCGAATCATAATACGAAAAGACAATTTGTATTAGTAGATTAACCTAAACACGTCCTTAGTCTAATCGAAAATGAGCAAACCGATTGGAAGACTAATATGTCATCTATGAAATCCAATTGGGAAGATCCTTTATCTTGAGCATCGGGGCGGATAACTCCTAAAAGATAGAGACATAGATGTGACTGACTAGACTGACAATACATAGGATAAGAACCAAGTAGAATAGTTCCTAGATCCTTTTATGAATTTATTCACTTGTTACGTTCATAGTATGGCTTACCTAAATCCTGAGTGGATGATGGGTTATGTATGCATGACTCGTATACTTTGATGTAAGTAAAAACCTAGGTTCAAAAGGATAAAGAACAAAGAGTTGGTACATTAGGTATAAGACTTCTACAGTATGTACTGTCATTCACAATAGTGGAATTCGTAGCCCGACTAAATGTAACAGCCCATTTTTCAATGGTGTAAGAAATAGTGGTTTCGATGCCACAAATCTGATGAGCGAGTCCGTAAATTTTATTATTTAATATTTACGAGTCAAATATTGTGTTTTAATAAATTTTGATTTGATAATTTATGTTATTTGAATGAATATTTAGGTTTAAGTGGTATGCCTCTAAAGTCAAGTAGGTTAAGAGAATGAGGTATCAAGACTTTGTTTTTATAAATCAAGCCTGTAAATATTTTATTAAATATTTTTGGAGTGTTAATAGGGTCATATTAAATTTTGGTTAAGAAATTTTAACGTTTAAATAGTTAATTAATTGAAAAGAATTAAATTATAAAATATACAAATGTCGAAATCTATTAGCTAAAAAGGGTTAAATGACTAACGAATCTTAAATGAATGGACTAATGTGGTAATTATACAAAATTAGTTTGTAAGGGACGGTAGTGGCATTGCTGAATTTTTAAGTTAATTAAAGGAAAAACTTTGTAATTATATAATTAAATTAAATTAAAACATAAAACAAAATATGAAAAGAACAAAAAATTGCTTCATCTTTTTAGTTGGAGAACCGAAACTCCATGGGAGCTTGAAATAAGCTTTGGGCCAAGCTTTCTTATCTTGTATGATCAATAAACGAATTAAATGAATCTAAACTGAGGAAAAGTTAAGGTGTCGGATTAACTGTCAACTTCATTTTTAGAATTACTTTTGTTAAGGTAAGTTCGTTTAAGAATGAAAATTATTATATTTTCCATTTTGGATGAAATTATGTTCTGTTAAATATTAATTGATAAAGATGTGATAAATTATTATTATGATTCAAATAGAGGAATTAATCAAATTAAATGATATGAGAGTTAATACTAATGTATTTAGTGATTTTGAATTATAGATTGTCTATTTAAATGTTATTTTAATTAAATTAATTGTAATTCGATTATTGAATATAATTCTATAACAGCCTGTTTTTCAGTGGTATCGGAAACAGTGATTTCAGGGCCATCAAAACTGACGAGTAAATTTTTAAATATTATATTTAATATTTACGAGTTAACTGTGACTTTGAAAAGGTTTTTGATATAGTGATTTTTGTTTTAAAAGCGATTTATTAAGTTAAAGTGGTAAGACTCTAATGTCAAGTGGTTTTAGAAAATACGATTTTGGGACCTTGTTTTTATAAATTAAGCCATAAATATTTTTATAAATATTTACAGAGTGTCATTAATGTGGTATTAAAATTTCCTTGAAAAATTTTAACATTTCGATAGTTAATTAAGTAAAAAGAATTAAATCATAAAAGTTGAAAAAGTCAATTGCTATTAGTTTAAAGGTGTAAATTAATTAAAGAATTAAAATTGGATGACCTTATTGTGTAAATTATCCTTCTTAAAGATAATGGGACTGTTGGATGCTTAAATTTCTTTTTATTATAATGTTTTATGTTATTATTATATGATAAAGACAAAATAATGAATAAAAAAAGGTTAATAAAATTAAAACGTAAGCCATCATCTTCTTTAACACCGAATGACCATGGAAAGAAAGAAATGGAGAAGCTTCAAGCATCGGCCTACCTTTCGACGATGCATGTAAGTCTGTTTTAGCCCTGTTTTCAATAATTTTTATGTTTTTGATATTATTGCAACTAGGTTCAGCTAGCTCGTACCTTCAATTTTAAAACTGTTAAAGATTTTGAATGTTTCCATTGATGAATCTTGTGGTTTTTTTATGTTAAATGATGAATTCGAAATGTTGGTTGATAATTAAAAGTATTTTGTTAAGTGATTTTTATGAATTTACCGATTAGGGACTAAATTGTGAAATTAATAAATGTACAAGGATTTAATGTGAAATTATTGCACAAATGGGCTGTTTTGGATACCATGAGCATTCGGCTAAGCTCAATTTTGGGTAAAATCATTAATTTGCATGTTTTGGGCTCAAGGACTAAATTGAATAAAAGTAAAACTTTAAGGATAAATTTGTAAAAATATAAAAAATACGAAATTGCATGAAATATATTGTTTTACTGCCTAAATTGATAGTTTGAATGAAATTATTAATTTAGATCAAGACCAGGTGAAAAATCGAGGAAAATTAAAAATTACCAAAATGCCTTTAAACTTTAGTATTTCTACAATTTAGCCAGGTAAGTTCGTATGAACTGTAGTATGTATAGTTTTGGTTAAATTGAATGTTAATATGTGATTATATTGTGATTAAATCAATAAATATGTTAGTATGCAATTTACTGTATTATGAAACGACGTAAATCCAACGACTTACGACGATTATCGAGCCCCGTTTGAACATTAGGAATTCGTAGGATACAAATGACATGTCATTAGGGTTTACATGATTCGAGTACTGGTCCTGAATGTCCTACTTGTGGCTCAAGTCCTGCTTGTGTTGCGGATACTCCACAGCTCATTTGAGTAGCATCGTGTAGCTACATTCTAACCCATAGCTCGTTAGAGCATATCGATCTACAGTTGGTGTGAGCATACTGATTTACAGCTCGTGAGAGCATACCAATCTACAGCTCGAGTGAGCATACCAGTTCACAACTCGTATGAGCATACATGTACAGGATTTGACGGATTACAGTTATATGAGTTAGCACACTATGTGTGAGCTATCCCGGGTATCCAACGATATTCTAATGGTTTAACGGGAATTGTTCAGATATAAAGTGGTAAGAGTTTGATATGAACTAAGTTATAGATACATGTGAATTTCATTGAAATGGTATTACATGTTATATTGAAAGTGGAAATGGATGATATATGTATATGATACAAGAATAAATGTTATTCTCATCCATGTTTATAATGCTTATGTTATATGTTTATTTGGTTAACATGTTTGGTGTACATGCTTAGGCTTTGGCCAAGTTGTGGTTGGATTATGCCACATTAAACTTATAAGTTGCATTGAAATAGTAAGTGCTCAAATAGAAATATGTTTGTGTTCATGAAAGAGTGGTAAGGTTTAAATTATGTAATTTCTTGTGAAATGGTTTATCATGTGACTAATTCCAAAAGGAGCTATGTTTAAATGCACTAGCATGCGCTAGCTTATGGCTATGATTGAATGATATGCTTATGTGTTGTGTATTTTGCATATGAAACGGGTGTGGAAAGGTAATGAAATAGTAAGTTCATACCTGAAGTGTAGAATGATGAAAAAGGGAATGAAGAATTGAATGGATGTTGTTATTTGAGCTAATGAGAGTAAATGCAATGGAAATTAATGAAATGCAAATGAAAATAAGAAAATTTGAAAGGGTTGAAAGGTATTTAAAATCCTTCTATGCTAGGGATGATATGTATAAGTGATGTTGTGGATTTATTCACTTTGTGAATTATTAAATATAGCTTCATAAATCTTGCAGTATCGGTAAAGGATTATTCTTGATATTTATAAATTTAATATTTGAAATGGATTGATATGACTAAAGTTTATACAAGATTAATAAGAATTCATTGCTTATGTAGTTTTTTTTCCTTACTTTTTAGATTATCGAAAGCTCGATCGGATTGGAAGCTAGTCAGAGATCCATCACACTATCCATAGGTGCTTTTGGATGTTTTGATTTTGGTTATAATGGCACGTATAGGCATATTTAGATAATGTTTGGCCTATGTGTTTTGATTTTTGGAATAGCCATATGGTTTGGCTTATGTTATGGTAACTTGGTTGTGATTATGGTATTTTGAATGTTCACAAAGGTTTGGTTTTTTTGGCATGTATATAAATGGCCTTAAATTTGGCTGATATCATAGCTTATTATGCTAAAAATGTCTAAGTTAGAATGATTAATTAAGTATGCATATTATAAATTTGGTACATTTGCTATAAATGACATATGTGATCTTTGGTGCAAATTGTTGAATGGTATATTTGGTATGTTTTGTTAGGTAAAGTAAACAATTTGTTGTTGTTGCAAGCTTAATCAAAAGTTAGTTAAACATTTTGGGTAATTTGAATATGTAATGGTACATGTTGAGATGATGAGCTTGAGGTGCCATTGGGCATATTGGTTGTATGTTGCTATACATTATTTTGAATGGTTTGATTATGCATTGTTTTGGTGCATTTTATAAGGCTTGTAATATGTGCAAAAGTGCTAGTAGGTACATGCTAGGTTGGGTGAGAAAAATGGCTAGAAAATGACCTATTTTTTGTCCACACGGGAAGAGACATGGGTGTGTGTCTCAGCCGTGTGTGACACATGGCCAGGCGACACGGCCGTGTGTCCCCTATAGCTTTCAAAGGGTTACAAGTCAGGCTGTTACACGACCTAGCACATGGCCTGACACACGGGCATGTGGTTTGGCCGTGTGACCCAAGTGAGTGAGTTACAAAGGTACAGACATGGGTTGGGACATGGCCTTGTGTCCATACTTCGAATGTCTACACAACCCAAGACACGGATGTGTCTCTCAGCCGTGTAAGTCACACGACCTGGCCACATAGCCTTGTAACCCCTGTAGTTTGCAAATTCATCTTCTTCTGAAGAATGCTAAATGTTTCCAACTTATTCCTGACTTATTTCTAATGTGTTTTCTGTAACACCCTAAATTTTGAGGCTAGAAGTTTTTGGTTTTGTGGTTAGGGTCAGAGATAAGGGTGTGCTATTGTGTTTTCTCGCGCCTCTAAGTGTCAGAATGGGCCTGCTGGTTTGGTGGTTGAGTGTGTGTAGTTTGTCTATAGGTACTTGGTTCGATACCTTATGTGTACTTTTTGCAAGAATATCTTTGTTTTATTTTAATTTAATATATAATTATTTAATTATTTGCTTATTTATTGTAACAGTCCAGTTCAAACCCTAGTCAGAATAATGGTTTTGGGACTACAAATCTGAGTCAAAAATAT
The DNA here is from genome assembly GCF_007990345.1 of Gossypium hirsutum. Lineage (NCBI taxonomy): Eukaryota > Viridiplantae > Streptophyta > Magnoliopsida > Malvales > Malvaceae > Gossypium > Gossypium hirsutum. The sequence continues at coordinate 20,836,356 of NC_053426.1, read as the reverse complement.
TTTAATATTATTTTTCGTGTTTTCAGTATGTGGTTAAGCATGTGTGAAAGTTTTGTATAAAAATTCAATCATTTGTGTGCTTAATTTGCAAAAAGGAGTAAATTGCAGAAAATACAAAAGTTGTGTGCCATTTGATTAAGTGCTTTATTGATGTGTCTCTTTAAATGTGGGGTCCTTATGTTGTAAATAGACCATTGAATTCATGAAATGACATGGTTGGACATTAGTTAGTGGATTATTAATTATAATAATAAGGTTAAAAATGAAAATTGATTAATTAGGTTATAATTAATAAAACAAATGCATGAAATTAGTCATTTGTGTCCATCCTTGCCGAAAATACAAAGGAAAAAGAAAAGAAAAAGGGTCTTTAGGGTTCAGCACTGATCTTGGAAAATTGAGGAATGATTTTTGATTCGTTTTCGATAATTTCTATATTTTTGTGATCGTTGCTTTATGATCTATTAAGCCCATGCTTCAATTTCAGAATTTGATGATGATTTTAGGTTATGCCATTGTTGATTTTGTGAGTTTTAAAATGTTAATTGATGAAATATGAAAGTTTGATGATAGATAAATATATTTTGTATTTGAATTTTTGATGAATTTGAGTATTTTGGGCTAAAATGTGAAAATGAGATTTTGAAGGACTAAAATGTGAAATAAATGAAAAATATGGGCTTATATGAACTACATGAATATTGGGCCAAGTATGGGTATAAGGAAATTTTGTGTATTTTGTGATTTTATGAATTAGGGACTAAAGTGTTAAAATGTAAAAATGTGTGGGCTAATTTGTAAAATGCCCTAAATATGTGTATATCGATTGATTTGAATGAATGTGAGATTGAATAAGTCAAATTTGAATGTGTTTAGATCAAGAACCAAAGAAAACATAATTAGATTGGGGAAAGTCGAAAGTCATTGAATAGCCGTTTATTTCTGTTCATTTTCGTACGAGGTAAGTCTATATACAAATAAATGTGTTTGAATTGATTTTTCATGCTTATATGATATTGAATTGTGACGAATGATTATAGAAGCTGAATATGTGAAATTGAGAAAGTTTTGATAACGTAACGACGTCCGAAAGCCCCGTACGAACCATAGGAATAGTTAGGATACGTATGTCATGACATAGGATTTCGATATGTGATTTCGTGTAAGACCACGTTTGGGACGTTGGCATCGATTTGAGATTTACGTTAAGACCATGTTTGGGACATTGGCATCGTATTTGATTTTTTTAAGACCCTGTCTGGCACAGTGGCATCGATATTTGATTACATGTAAGACCACGTCTGGGACGTTGGCATTGTACGAGCTTTCCGAGTTATCCGCATATCCTATTCAATTCCGTACGGTTCAACGGGCATTTCTAGAAATGAATGACCATGTGAATGAGTACTCAATTCTGGTACGTTTGAAATGTGTATCATGTTTGAGAATGAAAGGTAAGTATATGTACATTTGTGAACATATGATATAAGTAAGTAAATTATGAACAAAAGAGCTATATGAGACATATGGATATGTGATTATATTAAGCCATGAGCTACATGAATGAATTGGTCTTGAATGGTGTTATTTGATAAGTTTATTTGTATATGGCTTAATAAGCTTTGGAAAGCTTACTTTGTACATGTTTTCAATTGTTTTTAGATATTGAAGCTACCAAGAGCTCGAGGATTGTCGAGGATCATCACTACACTATCAAACTTATCTTCGGTAGCTTTTGAAAGTATAAGTATTAAAGTATGACATGTATAGTCTAGATAAATTGAGATATGTTTTTGAGTTAAAAATATTTAACCATGTGATATGACTTGGTTTTCAGTTGTATTTATGGATGACTTTTGAGTATAAACTATGTGATGCAATATTGCCAATATGATGTGTTCATGGATGGCCAAAGAGAATTGGCCAATTTGGTAAGATTTTGATATGTGCTTATTTGAGGAATTGGTAAGATTATGGCATGAGATTGAATGAAGTAAATTGAGGTTATGAAACATATGTTTTAGTATGACTTTGGCTTATGATTTGACATGATTTGGTATGGATTATAAGCATAAAATAGGTTGGTAATAATATGACATGAGTAATGTATGTTTTGTGAATTAAATTGGTTGAAATTATGGTACATTTGATGCTTATTTGGTGCTTGTCAGGAGGACCCTAAGTGTGTGGCATATTGGCCTTGTAAATGGTCTATTTTTGCCCACAAGGGAAGGGGCACAGGTGTGTGTCTCTGCCGTGTTGCTTGAGCCCCATTTCAAAATGAGCATGGGTAGACCACACGGTCACACAGACGAGCGTGTGCCAAGCCGTGTGACTAGGTCAATTTCAAGCACGGGCTAGACAGACAGGCGTGTGACTGGCCGTGTAACCCATCAGTATGTATGCCCTATTTCGCCACGGCCTAGACACACGGGCGTGTCTAATGTCGTGTGAGGCACACGACCTGTTCAAACGAGCGTGTGACCTTTGTAACTTAGAAAATATTGTTTAGCCTCAAAAAATTTTGTATGTGTTCGGTTTAGTCCCGACCTCTTCGTAATGCATGTTTAGGGTTTCATTGACCTAAGAAGGGGACCTAATGTTAATAATTGACTATGATATGACAACGTATGACTTTTGATTTCGAATGATTACAAAATGTTCTGATATGTCCGTAATGCCTCATAACCCTAGTCTGACGACGGATACGGGTTAGGGGGTGTTACATTTGGCTGGAATTAGAGCTACGGTTTAGTTGATTCTAGGACTGATGTAGCGTATGTCAGTCTAGCTATACATGCCATATATACGAACTGCGATAGTGTAATGATTCTTGACAATTAGAATGTGTTTTTATCTAGTAAATGGATCCCGAACTAGCCGTAGCTAATGATGTTGAAAGTAATGCGCCTGTTCCCACTCAAGGGGCAGTGCAATCCGATTCTAGACCTGTTACTAGTAGCCACGAGGGAGAGGCAAAACAAGCCTTTTACCAAATGATGAATGATTGGTTCACTCAGTATATGAGAACTAATCCAGCTGTTCCACAACCTTCACCCCCACTAAATTCTCCATAAGTTCCTATCATGCCACAAGCTAATCTGATTTAGCTAAATAAGCCACCAGTTGATAAAATTAGAAATTATAGGGCAGAAGAGTTCCGTGCTACTACTAATGATGATGTTGAGAGAGCTAAATTATGGCTAGAGAATACGATACGAGTGTTTGATGAATTGTCATGTACTCCGAATGAATGTCTTAAATGTGCTGTTTCACTTCTGAGAGATACAGCGTATCATTGGTGGAAGACATTGATATCGATAGACATTGATATCAATGGTATCGAAAGAATGAGTCACCTGGGATTTCTTTCAAGCTAAATTCTGAAAGAAACACATCAGTCAGAGATTCATCGATCAGAAATGCAAAGAGTTTTTTTAGTTGAAATAGGGTCATATGTCTGTTACAGAATACGAGCGAGAATTTGTGAGATTAAGCCAGTATGCACGAGAATGTGTCTTGACCGAAGCAATAATGTGTTAGAGGTTTGAAGATGGCTTAAATGAAAATATTCGCTTGTTAGTCAGAATTTTAGAGATAAAAGAGTTTGTTGTGCTTGTTGAACGAGCATGTAAAGCTGAAGAACTCGGGAAAGAGAAAAGAAAAGCCGACTCAGAAGCTAGAGAGGTGCGAAAAAGATCATTGAGCTAGTCATTTCATTCACCATCAAAAAAATTCTGAGATGATTTTAGCCGTTCAAAGGCTAATGTAGGATATTCGAGTAGAGATCGTACTAGATTGCATTTGAGTTTCAAAGCTCCAGCTATTTCTGTTGCAAGGGTTGGAAATGTCCGATCTGATTGACCTGAGTGTAGAGACTGTGGTAAAAGACATTCAGGAAGTTGTAGATTGAATGACCGAGCTTACTTTAGATGTGGATCCTTAGATCACTTTATCTGTGAATGTCCTGAGTCTGTAGAGCAAGAGATTGTGTAGCAAAATTTGAGGCCGAGTGGCAATGCAGCTCGAGGTAGACCACCCAGAAATATGGGTAATGTGAGTGGCAGCCAGAGGGGAACTAAAGATACGACTGTTAGATCTGAGGCTAGCGCACCTGCCAGAGCCTATGCTATTCATACACACGAAGAAGCTTCGTCTCCAGATGTTATTTATGGTACTTTCACTCTTTATAATACTTCTATGATTGCATTAATAGATCCGACATCAACACATTCTTATATATGCATGAACTTAGTGAGCAGTAAGACTTTCCCTGTAGAGTCTACTGAATTTGTAATTAGAGTATCGAACCCCTTAGGCAAATGTGTTTTGGTTGACAAAGTGTGTAAGAATTGTCCGTTGATGATTCGAAATTCATGTTTTTAGACTGATATGATGTTATTACCATTCAACGAATTTGATATAATTCCAGGTATGGATTGGTTAACTTTGCACGATGCTATTGTAAATTGCAAACGGAAGACTATCGATTTGTAATGTCAGAATAATGAGATTATTCGGATTAAGTCTAATGATCTGAATGGTTTACTGGCAGTGATTTCTTCTATGTTAGCTCAGAAATATGTGAGAAAGGGTCGTGAAACCTACTTTGCTTATGTTGTTGATTCCAAAGTGACAGAAAAGAAAATTGAAGTACATGTTGTCTGTGAATTTCCTGATGTGTTTCCTGAAGAACTTCCAGGATTACCTCCGATTCGGGAAGTTGAGTTTGGTATTGAATTAGTACCAGGAACTACTTCGATTTTGATAGCTCCGTATAGAATGGCTCCGATAGAATTGAAAGAATTGAAATCTCAGTTACAAGAGTTGACCGAGTAAAGGATTTGCAAGACTGAGTTTCTAACCTTGGGGTACTCCTGTTCTGTTTGTGAAAAAGAAAGATGGTACGACTAGAATGTGCATTGATTATTGTCAGTTGAACAAAGTGACTATCATGAATAAATATCCTCTACCCAGAATTGATGATTTGTTTGATTAGTTGAAAGGAGCTGCCGTGTTTTCAATGATAGATCTCAGATCGGGTTATTATCAACTGAGAGTAAAAGATTGAAACATTCCGAAAACTACATTCAGAATGAGGTACGGACACTATGTGTTTTTAGTTATGCCTTTCGGATTAACGAATACACCTGCTATTTTTATGGATTTGACAAATAGAATTTTCAAACCGTGTTTAGATCGATTTGTTGTCGTATTCATTGATGACATTTTGATTTATTCGCCTGATGAAATCGAGCATGTTGAGCATTTGAGAATGGTTTTACAAACTCTGCGTGATAAGAAATTATTGGCAAAGTTCAGTAAATGTGAGTTTTGGTTACGTGAAGTTGGTTTTCTGGGACATATTGTGTCAACATCAGGTATTCGAGTTGATCCGAGAAAAATTTTAGCTATTTTAGATTGGAAGCCTCCAAGAAATGTTTCTGAAGTTTGCAGTTTTCTGGGACTTGCCGGTTATTATAGACGATTTCTGAAAGGCTTTTCTATGATTGCTACTCTATTGACGAAATTGCTTCAGAAAGATGTTGAATTTGAATGGTCTGAAAAGTGTCAGAAAAGTTTTAATCAGTTGAAAGCCCTATTGATAAAAGCTCTGGTGTTAGTATAACCAAGATTGGGTAAAGAATTTATAATATATAGTTATGCATTGTTGAATGGTATGGGCTGCGTTTTGATGCAGGAAGGCAAAGTGATAGCTTATGCCTCGAGACAATTAAAGCCGCACGAAAAGAATTATCTGATACACGATCTAGAATTGGCGGCTATTGTGTTTGCTTTCAAGATTTGGCGCCACTAGCTGTTTGGTGAGAAATGTCATGTTTATTTTGATCATAAAAGTTTGAAATATCTAATGACTCATAAAGATTTGAACCTGAGACAGAGAAGATGGCTAGAATTGCTAAAAGATCATGAGCTTGTTACTGATTATCATCTGGGAAAAGAAAATGTTGTTGCTGATCTTTGAGTCGAAAATCATTGTTTGCATTGTGTGCGATGAATACTCATTTAGTTCTGTCCGATGATGGTTCAATTTTAGCTGAATTGAAAGCAAGACTGTTGTTTTTACAACAAATTATTGATGCTCAAAAAGTTGATAATGAGATAATAGCAAAACGAGCTCAGTGTGATTTGGATTCTGATTTTGAATATCAAATTGATAATGACAATTGTTTGAGATTTTGAGGTTGGATTTGTGTTCCGAAAAATTCAGAGTTAATTCAAATGATTTTGAACGAAGCTCACAACAGTCATTTATCTGTACATCCAGGTAGTACGAAATGTATAATGATCTGAAACATCATTACTGGTGGTCTGGAATGAAAAGAGATATCTTTGACTTTGTTTCGAAATGTTTGATCTGTCAGCAAGTTAAAGCTAAACATCGGGCACCATCCGGTTTGTTACAACCGATTATGATTCCAAAGTGAAAATGGGATAGAATAACGATGGATTTTGTTTCGGGTTTGCCCTTATCTCCGAGAAAGAAAGATGCGATTTGGGATGTGGTTGACCGATTGACGAAATCACCTCATTTTATTTCGGTACGATCTGATTACTCGCTTGATAAATTAGTTAAGCTATACATTTCTGATATTGTAAGATTACACGGGGTGGCGTTTTCTATTGTGTCTGATAGAGATCTGAGATTCACTTCGCGGTTTTGGAAGAAACTACAAGAGGCTTTAGGTATGAAATTACACTTCAGTACTGCTTTTCACCTACATACGGATAGCCAATCCGAGTGGATTATTCTGATTCTCAATGATATGTTGAGATGTTGCATTCTTGAGTGTGAAGGTATGTGGGAACAATATTTGGCATTGATTGAATTTTCTTTTAGTAATAGTTTTCAATCGAGCATTAAAATGGCACCGTACGAAGCCTTGTATGGTAGAAAATGCCGTACACCTTTGTATTGGACTGAAGTAAGTGAGAATAAGATACACGGGGTCGACTTGGTAAAAGAGACTGATCAGAAAGTGAAAGTGGTTCGTGAAAGTTTGAAGGCAGCTTTTGATCATCAGAAATCATATGCAGATTTGAAACGAAAAGATATTGAATTTGAGATTGGTGATAAAGTGTTTCTAAATGTGTCTCCGTGGCAAAAAGTAGTTCTGTTCGGTAGAAAAGGCAAATTGAATCGACGTTCATCGGACCGTATGAGACTATAAAGCGTATTGGACCGGTTGCATAAAGATTGTTATTACCATCTGAGTTAGTAAAGATTCATAATGTGTTTCACATATTGATGCTTTGACGATACAGATCTGATCCCTCGCATGTGATTTCCCCATCTGAGATAGAAATTCAGTTCGATATGACCTATGAAGAAAAACTGATCCGTATCTTGGCTCGCAAGGTTAAAGAATTGAGAAATAAGAAAATTTTGTTAGTAAAATTAATGTGGCATAGACACGATGTTGAAGAGGCTACGTAGGAGCCAGAAGATGCTATGAGACAGCAATATTCGAATCTGTTCAACGGTAAGATTTTTGGAGACAAAAATCCCTAAGGGGGAGAGCTGTAATAGCCCGGTTCAGACCCTAGTCAGAATAGTGATTTTGGGACCACAAATCCGAGTTAAAAAAATATTTTTAGTATGTGGTTAAGCATGTGTGAAAGTTTCGTATAAAAATTCAATCATTTGTATGCTTAATTTGCAAAAAAGACTAAATTGCAGAAAATGCAAAAGTTGTGTGCCATTTGATTAAGTGCCGAATTGATGTGTCTCTTTAAATGTGAGGTCTTTATGTTATAAATGGACCATTGAATTCATGAAATGACATGGTTGGACATTAGTTAGTGGATTATTAATGATAATGATAAGGTTAAAAATGGAAATTGATTAATTAGGTTATAATTAATAAAAAAAATGCATGAAATTAGTCATTTGTGTTCATTATTACTGAAAATACAAAGGAAAAAGGAAAGAAAAAGGGTCTTTAGGGTTCGACACTAATCTTGGAAAATTGAGGAATGATTTTTGATCCGTTTTCGATAATTTCTATGTTTTTGTAATCGCTACTTTGTTTTCTATTAAGCCCATACCTCAACTTCAGAACTTGAAGATGATTTTGGGTTATGCCATTGTTGATTTTGTGAGTTTTGAAATGTTAATTGATGAAATGTGGAAGTTTGATGATAGATAAATATGTTTTGTATTTGAATTTTTGATGAATTTGAGTAATTTGGGATAAATTGTAAAAATGAGATTTTAAGGGACTAAAATGTGAAATAAATGAAAGATATGGGCTTATATATACTACATGATTATTGGGCCAACTATGGGTATAAGGAAATTTTGTGTATTTTGTGATTTTATGAATTAGGGCCTAAAGTGTTAAAATGTGAAAATTTGTGGGCTAATTTGTAAAATGCCCTAAATATATGTATATGGATTGATTTGAATGAATATGAGATTGAATAAGTCAAATTTGAATGTGCTTAGATCAAAAACCAAAGAAAACAGAATTAGATCGAGGAAAGTCAAAAGTTGTTGAATAGTTGTTTATTTCCGTTCATTTTCGTACAAGGTAAGTCTATATACAAATAAATGTGTTTGAACTGATTTTTCATGCTTATAGGATATTGAATTGTGATGAATGATTATAGAAGCTGAATATGTGAAATTGAGAAAGTTTCGATAACGTAACGACGTCCGAAAGCCTCGTACAAACCATAAGAATAGTTAGGATACATATGTCATGACATAGGATTTCGATATGTGATTTCGTGTAAGACCACGTTTGGGACTTTGGCATCGATTTGAGATTTACATGTAAGACTATGTCTGGGACATTGGCATTGTATTTGATTTCGTGTAAGACCCTGTTTGGGACAGTGGCATCGATATTTGATTACATGTAAGACCACGTCTGGGACGTTGGCATTATACAAGCTTTCTGAGTTATCCGCGTATCCTAATTGATTCCATACAGTTCAATGGGCATTTTTAGAAACGAATGACTATGTGAATGAGTACTCAATTCAGGTACGTTTGAAATGTATATCATATTTGAGAATGAAAGGTAAGTATATGTACATTTGTGAACATATGATATATGTAAGTGAATTATGAACAAAAGAGCTATATGAGACATATGGATATGTGATTATATTAAGCCATGAGCTACACGAATGAATTGATCTTGAATGGTGTTATTTGATAAGTTTATTTGTATATGGCTTACTAAGCTTTGGAAAGTTTATTTTGTGCGCATTTTCAATTGTTTTTAGATATCGGAGCTACCGAGAGCTCGGGGATCGTCGAGGATCATCACCACACTATCAAACTTATCATTGGTACCTTTTAAAAGTGTCTATATTAAAGTATGGCATGTATAGTCTAGATAAATTGAGATATGTTTTTGAGTTAAAAATATTTAGCCATGTGATATGGCTTGGTTTTTTGTTGTGTTTATGAATGACTTTTGAGTATAAACTATGTGATGCAATATTGCCAATATGATATATTCATGGATGGCCAAAGAGAATTGGTCAATTTGGTAAGATTTTGATATGTGCTTATTTGAGGAATTGGTAAGATTATGGCATGAGATTGAATGAAATAAATTGTGGTTATGAAACATACGTTTTAGTATGACTTTGGCTTATGATTTGGCATTATTTGGTATGGATTATAAGCATGAAATAGGTTGATAATAATATGACATGAGTAATGTATGTTTTGTGAATGAAATTGGTTGAAATTATGGTACATTTGATGCTTATTTGGTGCTTGTAGGGAGGACCCTAAGTGGGTGGCATATTGGCCTTGTAAATGGTCTATTTTTGCTCACACGGGAAAGGACAGGGGTTTGTGTCTCTACCGTGTTGCTCGAGCACCATTTTAAAATGAGCCTGGGTAGACCACACGGTCGCACACACGGGCATGTGCCAAGCCGTTTGACTAAGTCAGTTTAAAGCACGATCTAGACACATGGGTGTGTGACTGGCCGTGTAACGCAAGTCAGTATGTATACCCTGTTTCACCATGGCCTAGACACACAGGCATGTTTAATGCCGCGTGAGGCACATGGCCTATTCACATGGGCATGTGACCTTTGTAACTTAGAAAAAATTGTTTAGCTTCGAAAAATTTTGTATGCGTTTAGTTTTGTGCCAACCTCTTCCTAATGCATGTTTAAGGTCTCATTGACCTAAGAAAGGGACTTTATGTTAATAATTGACTATGGTATGACAATGTATGACTTTTGATTTGGAATGATTACGAAATGTTCTCATATATCCGGTAATGCCTCATAACCCTATTCCAGCGTCGGATACGGGTTAGGTGTGTTGCATTTATTTATTTATTTATTTTGTTTTTTCGTTTTTATTTTTCTATTGGCTGGGACATTCTTTTCTTCTTCTCTTTATTTTATTTTATTTTCTATTTATTTGGTCTTGAATTTTCTTCGATTTTCCTTTCTTTCCCCTGGAAAACGGGTTTCGCTGCGCCTATATCGAAGATTTTTGCTTCGCCATTTTCAAATCAGGTGTGGGTTTCGTATCTTCTTCTATTTTATTTTTGAATTCTTTTTTGACTTTATTAAAAGTATACATCGTGTGTGTGAGTGTTTGTAAACATGTTAATTCCAATGTTGTATCATTGTCTAGTACTTAGAATTTACATGATTTGGGATATTTTTGAACTATCGAGGGCTTGAGAGTGGTTCGTGGCTAAAAGCACGTTTTTTGGGGCTATTTTAGGGTGGTTTCATGACCACACGGTTGGCCACACGGGCATGTGCCGATACACACAGCCGTGTTCTTTTGGAAATTAGGGTTTCCAGGCTAATTTGGGAGCCACACGGCCTGGCCACATGATTGTATGGCTGATTTGGGGATTTTTGTCATTTTTCACACGTCCCTGTCCTCTAGGCGGACGGGCGTGTGAGTGTGGGAATTAGGGTTTGAGTGATTTTGTATCACACTGCCTGGCCATACGATTGTGTGGCTAATTTGGGAATTTAGGGATCCCACATAGGCGTGTCAGACCCTCACATGGTCGTGTCTGCCCTGTACTCTATGTTAGCTTAATTGGACAAAGAGTTACACGGCCTGCTTCCACGTCTATGTCCCTGGTCCACACGGGCGTACGCCTCAGTCACACGGCCATGTGCCCCTCTTCACATGAGCCTTTGACCTCCCACATGGCCCTGTGGTCCTAAGACACAAAATTTTAGTTTGTGTTTGTTTTACAATTTGAAAATGTGTCTGTGTGTTTCAACCCTTGCCTAAGCCTTAGAAAGGGTAACCAAGACTATGATTTGGGTTGCGACTTGTGTGATATATGTAATTGTTGTGTAGGATGTCTGACTCTGAACCCGGTTAGCTGGGTGTGTTGTGCATATCTATTCCTATCTTATTGTCTGTAGATGTACTCTTTGTTTTCTGTGTTAATGTATACATACATACACTTGTATAAATTTTGGGGTGGGATTGTGAAGTGAAGGGAGTCTAAATCTGATCTGATTTGGCAGTTTTTCTACAACATATTCGTGCATGATTTATCGCACTGTACTACATGTGCATTAGCTTTGCTGCATACTATATTTTGATCTGGCAATATAATTACAATAGGACTATACAGCGGATTACCGCATTGCACTATACAGCACATACGCCAGCTCTGTTGCATATTAATAACTAAGTGGTTTGGACAACATATACGGTGTGTAGGGTTGGACGGACCTACGAGGTCCAATATGGTGTGTTTTGGTTGATTGAGCTTAAACAGCTCTTATGGGGTGTGGTCGGGGGATGGAGAGGTGTGCCGGCTGGATGGGTGGGTTTTTATTACCTGACTTCATTTTATACACATTTATTTGTATGTTTTGGGTGCTTGGCTATTTGACTGTACTTTATCTATCTATTTGTGAATTGGTGTGCTCGAGTGTTATGTACTGTTGGGACATTAGTTCCAAGCTTCTTTCTGACTCAGTGAATATTTGTAAAACTGATGCGATAATGAATTGAATTCCATGATTTGTTTTGACTCTTGTTTTAGACTCACATTGAGCTCAAGTAGCTCACCCCTTCTTAATGTTCCCCTTTCAGGTATGTTTCAAAATTTTGACGCTGGGCTCGGTATGCGGAGGTCTCGGACAGTCTTGAAGAAAAATATAATATAAGTTTCTATTTTGTTATTTAGTTTTTGAACTGTAAAGTTTTATAAAATTGTGGAACAAGTTCTGTTTTAATTTTTATTTGTTAATATAATTCTGGTTTTATAATAAACTTAACTATAATTTTTACTGACTAAATTTAAACAATTAAATTTTTCGATTTGGCGTGATAACTTATTTTGTAAGAATTTACCTATGATCACTTCAGTGATCGATGTAACATCCGAGATTCGGTCTAAACTTCTAGGTAAAGTTTAGGGTGTTACATTTAGTGGTATCAGAGTCAGATTTGCAAAAACTCAGCCTGTGTTTTCACGTATCCATGTACGCACGTGGTTGTTTTAAAAAGAAATTTTTGAAGAACTTTACCACAGTAAGTTGAAATGATTGTGTTTTGAAAATATTTTACGAAAATGAAATGTCTGAGACTCTGATACTGGTCCATGTAGAAATTCGAAACTGTAAGATTAGAAATATAGATTTATGCATTTATTTTGTGTTTGCTTTCTGAAAGTGTAGATATCCTAAGTTCGAGTGTGTCTGTTTAGGAGTCGGAGGACAGTGCAATTCTGCTAACTTATAGTAGTGATAACCTAGAGCTTGGTATTGAGGCATTGACTCCAGTAGTGAGGGAAGTGCTAGAAGAAGTGTTTGAGGCTAGGTTAGAGAGGACTGGGGAAAGGCTTCAAGGTAGGTGTGTGGATTGTGGGAAGAAGAAAGATCGCAATCCTCCGAGGTTGGTGCCTCATTCTATGAAGCGCGTTATAAAGCATGTGAGTGGCGATAGTGGTTGTGGGAAGGGGGTTGGTAGTGGTGCGAGCACTCCATTTTTGAGCACTGCAAGAAGTGTCATCCGGTTGATTACTGGAAAAAGGCAAGAGCATGTTTTTGATGCGGATCCACAGAGCATCAGATCCGGGAGTGTCTTCAATGATTTTGAGTCAAGTATGGTGGTGAATGTTTTGATGTTTTGATTAGAGCATAGTAATTGTGTGATAGGACAATTGTGTATATGTTTTAGTGGTTAAGTGTTCTGAGTGTGTGTAAGAGGTCTTAAGTTTGATTTTGTTCTGCTCAGGCTAGAGTGTGCAGCGGGAGTGTGGTGGTGCTTGTGTTGTACCACTGTTTTTTTAGTTGGAAATTTCGGGGACAAAATTTCTTTAAGAAGGGGTGAGTTGTAACACCCTAAATTTTGGGGCTAGAAGTTTTTATTTTTCTGGTTAAGGTTAGAGACAGGGGTGTGCTATTGTGTTTGGTAGCACCTCTTAGTGTCAGAATGGGCTTGCTGGTCTAGTGGTTGAGTGCGTGTTAGTTTGTCTCTAGGTCCCTGGTTAGAGTCTTTATGTGTACTTTTTGGAGGAATATCTTTGTTTTGTTTTAATTTAATATATAATTCTTTAATTATTTGTTTATTTATTTATTTATTTTTGTTTTTCTTTTGGCTGGGATGTTCTTTTCTTCTTCTCTTTTGTTTTATTTTATTTTCTATTTATTTGGTCTTGACTTTTTCTTTGACCCTTTCTTTCCTCTGGGAAACAGGTTTTGTTGCGCGTATATTGAAGAATTTCGCTCTGCCGTCGTCGAATCAGGTGTGGGTTTTGTATCTTCTTCTGTTTTATTTGTGAATTCTTTTTTGACTTTATGAAAAGTCGACATCGTGTGTGTTAGTGTTCATAAACATGTTAATTCTGATGTTGTATCGCTGTCTAATGCTTAAAATTTGCATGATTTAGCATATTTTCGAACTATTGAGGGCTGGCGAGTGGTTCGTGGTTGAAAGTATGTTTTTCGGGGCTATTTTGGGGTGGTTTTGTGATTTCAAGGCTATTTTAGGGTGGTTTCGTGACCACGCGGGTGGCCACACGGGCATGTGCCGATACACATGTTCATGTGCTTTTGGGAATTAGGATTTCCGGGCTAATTTGGGCGCCACACGGCCTGGTCACATGACTATGTGGCCGATTTGGGGATTTTTGTCATTTTACACACGGTTGTGTCCACTGGGCACGTGAGCGTGTGAGTTTGGGATTAGGGTTTTAGTGACCGTATTGGCTAATTTGGGAATTTAAGGATTCCACACGGACGTGAGTTTTGGACACATGGCCGTGTCTGGTGGGCACACGGACGTGTGAGACCCTCATACGACCGTGTCTGCCCTGTATTCTATTTTAGCTTTGTTAGATAGAGAGTTACACGGCCTGCTCCCATGGCCATGTCCCTGGTTTAGAAGGGCGTGTGCCTCAGTCACATGGTCGTATGCCTCCTTTCACATAGGCGTGTGCCTCAACCACTCAACTGTGTGCCCCTTTTCACACTGGCTTTTGACCACCCACACGGTCTAGGCATTTCCACACGGCTAGAGCACATGGGCTTGTGGTCCTAAGATACCAAATTTTAGTTTGTGTGTGTTTTACGATCTAAAAATTTGTCTATGTGTTTCAACCTTTAGCTAAGCCTTAAAAAGGGTAACTAAGACTATGATTTGGGCTGCGGCTTATGTGATATCTGTAATTGTTGTGTAAGATGTCTGACTCTGAACCTGGTTAGTTAGTTGTGTGTGTGCATATCTGTTCCTATCTAACTGTCTGTGGATATGTTCTTCTTTTTTCTGTGTTAATGTACACATACATGCACTTGCATAAAGTTGTGGGTAGGATTGCGAAGTGGAGGGAGTCTGAATCTAATCTGATTTGGCAGTATTTCTGCAACATATTCATACAGAAATTTATCGCAATGTACTGCATATGCGTCAGCTTTCCTGCGTACTATATTCTGATCTAGCAATATAATTGCAATAGGACTGTACAGCGGATTACCATATGCTCTATAGAACACATACATCAGCTCTACTGCATATTAATATCTTAGTAGTTTGGTCCACATATACGGTGTGTAGGGTTGAACGGACCTACGAGTCTAATATGGGGTGTTAAGTTGGTTGAGCTTAAACATCTCTTATGGGGTGTGATCGAGGGACAGAAAGGTGTGTCGGCTGGATGGGTAGGTTTTTATTACCTGACCGCATTTCATACACATCTATTTGTATGTTCTGGGTGCTTGGCTATTTGGTTGTACTCTGTCTGTCTGTTTGTGAATTGGTGTGCTAGAGTGTTATGTTCTATTGGGACGTTAGTTCCAAGCTTCTTTTTGACTCAGTGAATATCTGTAAAACTGATGCGACAATGAATTGAATTTTGTTTTTTTTTTTAATCTTGTTCTGGACTCACACTGAGCTCGAGTACCTCACCCCCTCTTAGTGTTCCCCTTTTAGGTATGTTTCAGAATTTTGACGCTGGGCTCGGTATGCGGAGTATCGGACAGTCTTGGAGAAAAATATAATATAAGTTTCTATTTTGTTATTTAGTTTTTGAACTGTAAAGTTTTATAAAATTGTGGTACAAGTTCCGTTTTAATTTTTATTTGTTCATATAATTTTGGTTTTATAATAAAATTAACTGTAATTTTTACTGACTGAATTTAAACAATTAAATGTTTCGGTTTGGCGTGATAACTTGTTTTGTAAGAATTTACCTATGATCACTTCAGTGATCGATGTAACATCTGGGATTCAGTCTAAACTTCTAGTTGGGGTTTAGGGTGTTACATTTTTAGAGCCTTGAGGGTTCGTATAAGGGACAATACCTATGTTATTGATTGGTTTTGCTGCGATTGATGATATGAATTAAATGTATTAAAATTTTTGATAGTTTTGAAACGTAAACTCTGGTAATGGTCCGTAAACATATTTCGACGACAAATACGGTTAGGGTGTTACAAATTCACTCGATTTTTATAATGTTGTTTATAGTTAATGGAATTATATATCTATATGTGAGATATCTTTGGTTATTTATATAACAATGAGAATAGCAAGTATGATACATATATATGAAATTAAGAAGATATTGTTAGTAGTAATTCTTGGATTTGAAATAAATTATTTGTGAATATAACGAGTTTTATTGTATACAGAAATGAAGAAGTGCCCCTATTTGCAGGACTGTGCCCCTGTTCACACTTTGGTGCCCCTTTATAGATTTTGGTGTCTCTATTTGCATGACTATGCCCCTGTTCGCACTTCGGTTCCCCTATATACGCTCCAGTGTCCCTATTTGCACGACTATGCTGCTGTTCACACTTCAATGCCCCTGTATACACTTCGGTGTCCCTGTTTGCACATCTGTGCCCCTGTTCTCACTTTGGTGCCCCTGATTGCACGTATGTGCCCCTGTTCTTCATTTATGATGCCCTAGAAAATAGAGTGATGATCGAGTATGTGAACCGAGTACTAATGATTTAGACTAAATGATATGGGTTGTTACATAGAATTGGCGTGGTTACTCGAGTACTAGAGTTAAAATTTGTAGTTCATCAGGCTATGGAAAGAGTTGAATTGAAAATTATTTATGTGCTTATATATTATGCCATAATTATAGAAATGGTAAGTGAAAGATATTATAATGAGTTTATTTGTTACATGTATGGATTGTTGCTTTGAGAATATGTGATTTGTGGCATGATAAAGTCCTTCGAAATGAATATTGTTTTCATGTATTTGTATTGAAGAGGTAACATTTGAGTTATATGAACAAATGATTTATATAGTAAAATTCTTTTCATGGTATGAACGTGTAATTAAAGCTTTACAGAATATATGACTATATAAAATGATCTATGATTTAATGTAAGAATATGGAATTTATGATAAGCTTAGTTAATAAAGACGAAGATACGTGGTAGTCATATAATAGATAAATGGTGAAATTGAAATGTCTGATATATTACATGCCTTGTTTGAGCTAGATTTATATGTGTATTGCTTCACCTATTAACCTTGTGAAGTATGACATATAGGAAAAGGAAATTTGGCCTATGATTAAATGAGTTTTCTCATGGTGGTTTAATTCAATGCAATTGGTAAGTTTAAGTTCTTTTATATAAGCTTACTAAGCATTAATTGCTTATATAGTTGTTTTCTTTGTTTTGTAGATCATTGAAAAGCTTGAACGATTGGTATCTTTGTTGGAGCACAATCACACTATCTATCGATCCACTTTGGTAGCTTTTGAATATATTGAATTTTTTATAAGTGGTAAGTATAGGATTGTGTGTTATTATGGTATGATTTAAATGTAATAAGGTTTTAAGTGTTGTTTTGGTGGTCGGTTTGTTTTTGAATGGTGCCAAGTTCATTTTGGTTTATGTTTTTTCGATGAAGGTTTGTAAATGATGTGTATTCATATGAGATGATTGTAGCTATGCATACTTTCATGTAGGTAGAAAGAAGAAGATTGTTTGATATGTTTGTGATATGGCTTTTTGGTATGTATACGGTATGCTAAATGATGGAAATTATATTCTTGAATAGGTTCAAAATTGATTGTAATTGTGGTACCTATTGTTGGTACATTGGTTAGAATATATAGGATAACTAATTTGGTATATTATGAGTAAGTTTGGAATGAGTTTTGGTCTTATAAATGTTTGTGGAAATGGTGTGCACTGATGTGTAAGTTTTAGCTTGTTTAAGGGGTTTAATTTGGAAGCACACTAGCTGTTACATAGCCATGTGTTGCACACGGTCACCCCACACGGCTGTATGCACTTTGTTAGTTTTACTGCAGGTTTCACATGGTCCGAGACACGAGCTGATACATGGTCGTGTGTCTTAGGTCAGTGAGTTATACAGTATATGACATAGGCTAGGACACAGCAGTGTGTCCCTACTTTGAATGCTCACACGGTCTGAGCTGTGTCACACTACCGTGTGACCCCTGTTTTCCAAATTTTCAAGTTTTCCCTAAAATTTATGTTTTAATTCATTTTGATCCCTGATTACTTTCAAAATAATTTTAGGGCCCCGTAAACCTAGATTATGGCCCAAGTGAATGTTTATTCTGTGAATTGATGTATGTTTATAAATTAATTGAATTTTTGTTTTGACTCAAGATAAATTATTCTGTTTGGTTCTGTAACACTTTAATCCTTAATTCAAAAACAAAGACAGGATATGGGTGTTACATTAAAGGGTAAATGATATCCTCTCATCGGCATTACATGATAGATGAAAAGCAAACGTGACCACCGGTCGTTTGTCTTTGTGATAAATAACTTAATTACTATTTGATAGTAACTAACTTTTAATGAAAAAAGAAGTAAAGATTACCATGAGATAAAATAGGATCATATTGGGAAAACAGATTTATCCCAAAGAGATTAAGGATATTCTATAAGTATAACACACTTATGACATTGGATGAACACTAATTAAGTAGCTTTCGTGATGGTATGTAATCAGAGAGAGCTCATTTACAATATTATAGTGGAATGACTTCGTGACTAAATAAGTTTATAATTAATAAGGAAAAAGTTGGAAATTAATTATAAATTATCTAAGCTCTAATTATATATGTCCCAATCGATCTCTCCGCTAGCTCGTTAAAACCAAAAATGAATTGCATGTAGAAATAGTTGAATAGAAATGAATGAAAATGGCGATGTTAGAAAAATGGGTCACATTTCCAAATGAATGCATTTTCTCAATAAGTATAGAAATCACTTGGGAATTAATTTAATGTTTTCAAATTATTATTTAATTATATTAAATAACTGAAGTTCAAAAAATAGAATTAAATTAATTAGTCATCATGAATCCATTGAATATTGAAATTAAATATATTTCATTATAAATTCTTTTACAGTAAAGTTGACATAACTTTAATGAAATTAGAATTAGGTTGAGAAAATTCATTAATTGATAATTTAATTTAGTTAATTTAATTAATTAATTAATATTTATTTTGGGAATAGAAAACAAATATTAGGTTGGCTTAAATTATAAAGTGTTAGGTCAAAAGTTCAAGAAGCACACATAATTGAACCCAATATATGAGAGGCTCAATACTACCCCTCATGAAAATGAAAGGGAGGAAACCCTAGTGATATTTACTAGGGTGTGTCACCTAGCCCTGTGTTTTCTATTAAATAAATATTAATTATGTTACCTTCATTCAATCATAATTCTCCTATCTCTCATTATAAATAGATGGCACTAGTAAAGCTATTAACATAAGTTTTTACACACAAATTTCATATATTGCTATTCTGCCAGAAAGTAGTGAAACTTTATTTTCTTAGAATAAATTTATTTTCTAGAAATAATAATTTCTATCGGTTTCTATTGTGAGAATTACTTTCCTACTTAAAGTAATTAAATTGTTTCTTGTTTTGTGTTTGGTTTGTGTTGCTTGAGCCCACACTCGATACAATTAAGGGTACGAGGATAGTGGAGAAGATCATTCGATTGAAAGCTGAGAATGATACATATCTGTCTCAAACAAAGCACAAGTACTTTTCAAGAAAAGTTTATTGCTAAAAAGATCACAAATCGACTCTGTTTTCAAAACTTTTAAACTTCCATTGTGATTGAAAAACTTTTTCTAAATTGGATTTTTCCAACATGACCTTACCAATAGTGTTTGGGTGACTCTGACTTGACTATCAAGTGTAGGGTCCTAAGGACCAAATTGTAGTATTTGCAAAATTTTAGGGGTCTTTTTTCAGTTTTCTCATTTTATTTTATTTTAATTTCTTTAAAATTTTCTGCTTTTTTTGAAACTTTTAATTAATAAAAATATAGCAACATATGTTTAATATTATAACTTAGAAATTAATGGACTATTTATCACTATGCCACCTTTCTTTACCCAAATTTGATCAAGTACAATCAATCAATACATCTATGGACTTTAAAACCTATTCTGGGATTAGACTTATCATAAAATATTATTTTAATTTTGGATAAATTTTGGTTATTGCACAACTCATGAGACACTATTTCAATACACACTAGTGGAAAAACATTTGAAATAACATAAATGACAATAATTTTAGTGTCGAAAATTTTGGTCACAAAAACTTAAATACTTGTGACCTTTTTGTGCACAATTGCTTACAATTAGTGACAAAAATTTAGTCACAAAAAAATTACATAATTGTGACGACTTTACTACAAATACAATAATGACGGAAGTATTTTTAACGACTTTAAATCTGATGACTTTAAATTATAGTGACTAAGCTTTATAGTTTTAATGATGACTTTAAATGCTACTTCTTGTAGCGCACCCCACTGTTCTATACCAGGTCTACTAACCTCAAACTCTACTTAAGCACCACTTGTGCTTACGAATACCTTAATGGAGAGCCCCAGCAGCTTTCACGGTGGTTGAGAGATAACACCGTCCGACATCCCCCAACACAGACTCCAGTTCCAAAACACATCATCTCCTCCACTGCCCCATGACAGACAAGTGAGATTAAAGATCAAACATGAAAAATTCAGGCGAAAAGCTGGGGGACAGAGTGTTAGAAAAAGGGTAATCCAAAATAATGAGAACAGGAGGTGGTCGGGTCTTAATGGATGGCACAAAAAAGAAGGCAAGAAACATGCATCTTGGGTTTGCAATGGAATGAAATATTATCATCAATTAATAAGGTGATTACACTGCATGTGACCACTTGTCCAATTTGGCAATGCCTATTTCCTTTTCAGAGTTTCCAAACTGCCTATCTCATTACTCACTTTGGGCTCCACGGCTGTTCCTTCCTTCTGCATAACCTGACAACGTTGTTTTTCACCAAAAGTTTTTTTAATTAGTTTTGCCAGATTTTCTTTTAGTAGGATATTTTTTCTTTGTTTAATTAGTGCATGTAATATGCATATGGTGAGTTATTCTTTAGCAGCAACAAGCGAGCTGGTTATGTTTGACTTTTCTAGATCCAATTGACAGCAACAAATTGTAAAAGATTTGAGATGAGATGTACCAACTATGGAATTTGAAATTGCCAAACATGTCATCATCACTTGTTTCATCCCAAGGAGTATATAGTCTTAAATGTTAATTAATTAAGCAAGAGAGAGTAGCTACAACAATTCGTTTTTTTTAGTATTACTTTCTTTATATAAAAATAGAAAATTAAAAAATATTAACCATTTTTAAAAATTGTATTTATTAATAAAGAAGAGGAAAGGAAAATAAACGAGATAAAAAATATATTTTATATTTTTATAATATTTAACTCAAAAATGGAATTTGAAATATATTATAAATTATTATTTTTATATAATTGCATTTATGTATAAAGAGGAGAAAATAAAGAAATAGAATATTTTTACAACAATAATGAAATAAAAAGTTTATATTGTATGAATATTTAATTTGAATTACAATTTATTTCTCTTTTTATTTATATATGAAAATAGAAAAGAATAAAAAAATTTAATGGTTAAGAGTGACACGTGTCATCAATTAGCATTTAATAGTCTACTAATCTAACTATTATAAAAAAAAAATTATAGTTTAGTCTGCTACCTTAGCACGCCTCTAGTATGTTGTTTCTAGCATGTTCTATTATTTCTAGGTTTTGTGTTTATTTTTTCTTAGGATCGGCGACTTTTGGAGTATTGTTGTTTGATTTGATCATTGATAGCGTGTTTTGTTTATTGAGAATGGAGAAGAATATGGTTGATTTTTCATTAGATGATAAGGAGGAAGAGATTTTACAGGCACAAAGACAAGTTGGTTTTGTGATTGAGGATACTGAGCTGTTTGGTGGAGTGTTTTTTGACGGCTAGTGTCATTCACCTTCCGACAATGAGGAGTAAGATAACAAATCTTTGGCATCTAGTTAGAGGGGTCTAGAACTCAGATTTGGGAGAGAAAATGTTTTTGTTTAATTTTTTTCATAAAATGGATATGGAGTGTGTTATTAATGGGACTCTCCGGACTTTTAATAATCATCTATTGATGATTCATCGTCTAAAAAAGGGGGAAGACCCTTTGAAGGTTCTGTTGATTTTATTAATTTCTAGACACAAGTTTATGATGTACCTCAGCAAAATTGTACTTAACATACTGATCAAAAGAGACCTAAAGTGAGCTACTTCTTTCGAGAGCAAGATCTCAAGTTACCTAGCCTTTGTCTATACGCCTTAGCATGACACCGTACACTGTTTTGTCTTCATTCTATACAAATATTGCTCTCTGTTTAGAGTTTGTTGCAAGTATTTGGTCAAATACCCAATTGTATCATTCAGTTTTAGTTCAACTAATCCAACCTTTTCAGAATTAGATTTAGTTTATGGGCATACTGCATACTCATCTATGTCTAGGGAATGTACGTATAAAATTAGGAAATAAAAGAAATTGAATGAAAAAGTAGATTAAATAAAATATATGCTTCAACCATTAAAGAAAATAAAAGTTTCATCATGTAATCCCAACCCTATGAGATTTAATTCATGGGTTGGTGATTAAAATTCAAGTTCAAAAAAACATCTAACATCACTTTGATCAATTCAATTCAAGAGAGAATAGATTAAGAAAAAGGAAGAACTTAGGAAGATAGCTATCGCCAAACCAATCCATAATCCAGCAGCACAATGTCCTGTGGTGGCTGAGACAGACTACCTTTAGCTTACTCTTTCTGTCTCTACTCAGCCGCTACCTCTATTGTTGCCTTTGGATCTCCACACCCTTTAGGGTTTCCTCATTTGGCTTTTTATAAGCATTTCTTCCTAGGATAGCTCCAACAGCCCACCATATCCTCTCCTCTTTTTTAGGAAGATTTTTCTAGTACAAGTAGAGTTAGGCTAAAACTAGTATGCGTTGATTGTTGACTTGTTTATCTTCCTCAATTGCGATGACATACAAGGTAGAAAACTATCCAAACTTTTTCCTCGAAAAACCTTCACTTCTTTATTTCTTTCTTCACATTTTACACCCACTAAACCACCAAGCACAACTCTTCTACACGCAATTAAAAGTATCTAACATGTAAACACAGTCCAAGCTCCTAATGCAAATGATAAAATACTACTAAAATGTCCTAATATGCCATTAAATGTACCCCAGTACAAGCAATTGGCTCGGTCTAAAAGAATGAAATATAACTCTTTTCAAGAGTTATCACACCCCCGAACCTGAGTTATTGCTTATCCTCAAGCAAAATATGCATAAATGCATGTAAGCAGCAATATATATTGCCAATGTATCTACCCATCTTGTACTGTCAATCTATTCGAAGACCAATATATACATCAATTCTCAACCATCTTCTCTTGTTAAAAACTTGTTCAAGTTTCAAAGGTTTGATTTAACAAAGGAAGTGCAGAAAATTCCTCTCCAAAAATAAGATTTTATATGTTCCATGTATGTTCTGGCCATAAAAAAATATCTCCTAGCTTACTCAGTTCATTTTTTACCTGAACTCAAGTCACTCTTGCTCTAATCATACTTGTATAAACCATTTACATTTGTGTTTTTTTTAATCAAATGTTTGTATATTAGGAGATTTAGCATGTCACAAAATTCTTTGACTTGATAATCATAATAGAGCATACATCGAATTACCTAGTACTCAATCATGTCACAATTTAAGCAGAAATCACTCTTAAATTAAAGCTTTTGACTTAGAAGATGGATGGAGCAAACGACTACCTCTTGAGCTACTCAATCCGTTACTGCAGTAGAGTGCCCTTAATTTATTTACTTTCTACTACACACTCTTACTCAAACTCACCTTTCTAATCAACAATACGATTGAGCAAACAAATTAGTGCTGACTTACTCAGCAATTTTAAGAATTGGTGTAACAGCCCTTTTTAGTCAAATTAGAACAGTGGTTTTGGGACCACAAATCTAAAGTCAAAATAATTATTTTATTATTATTTTAATGTCTATAGTATGATAAAAGGATTGTCTGAAAATTTCGTTAAGAAATTTTATCGTTTAAGTGTTTAATTTAATAAAAAGGACTAAATCGCGTAAAGTGTAAAACTAGAGTTCTATTAGTTAAAAGTGTCTAATAGCTATGAATGATTAAAGTAAAGGTCCTTATGTGGTAATTAAACCATTTGTATAGTGGGTGGACTTTTATGGACATGCATTAAGTGATTTTTATGTTTAATGACCAAGGTTAAATACGTAATTCAATAAATAAGTTAAAGTAAAAATAACCTAAACAAAGCTATCATCTTCATCACATTATTATTATACCAAAAATTCATGTTGGAGAAGCCATAGTTAGGGTTTGAAGCACTCGACACCTTCCTTAGCTTGCATGTAAGTGATTTTGACTCAATTTTTAATGATTTATATGTTTTCGAAGTTGTTGTAACTTAATTTAGCTAGCCCAAGGACTAATTTGCAAAGTTGTCAAAGGTTTAGGGTTTTTCCATTGATGAGTGAGCATATTTTTTGATGTTTAATGGTATAAAACACATGCTTGTTGTTAGATAAACAATATTTGTTAAGTGATTTTTAGTAAAATATCCAAATAGGGATTGAATTGTGAAATGTGTAAAACTCATGGTTAAATTGTGAAATAAATGAAAAATATGGGCTGCTAGGGACCTAATTGAAATTTGGCTAGCATGGGTTTAGGTAGAATTGCATGAATTTGTGTTTTTATTAGATAATGACTAAATTGTAAAAATGTGAATTATTTGGGGCAAAAGTGTAAAGTTACCTTAATGTGTATTTTGGACTAAATTGAATAGAATGATAATTAAATAAGCTAATTTTTATTACATTTAGATCAAGAAAAGCGAAATACGGATTTAGATCGAGGAAAGAACAAGATTTTGGACTAATCAATTTGTTTCTTCATTTTTGCATTCGAGGTAAGTTCGTATGTAATAAGCATTATTATTTTGTGTTTTAAATGCTTTGATATTGCATAAATTGTGAGTATGACCATGCAGACCTATTCAACGATGATTTGGCAAAAGAGAAATCCCTGTTGAACCTTAGGAATAGATTAGGATACAAATGACATGTCGTTAGGGGTTATGTGATTTGGGTGCTGGTCGTATGTCCTAGTGGTGGCTGAGTTATCTGGCATGTGTTGCGGAAACTCATCAGCTTGTGTGAGCAGCACCATGTAGCTTTGTCATGATCGTCAACTTGTGTGAGCAGACCCTTTGATAGCTTGAGAATGAGCATTATATGTGATACGAGATTGAGATAGCTTCGGCTATGCATGTGGCATTTAGGGTGCAAGATTCCCAAGTATCTGATAGCATTCTGAATGGTTCAACAGGTATATCAAAGACATGGATGAGTAAGACATTAATAAGAGATGGTATAGGTATGTACATGAACTATATAAGCTTTGAATCGAAGAAACTTGTGAATTTCATATATAATCTTCTGTTTGAATATGTGGAAGGTTTGTTAGCTAATATAAGTTATGTGTTGATATATTCAATTGTTTGAATTCTATATTTATGATTAATTGAGTTTATTTCATACGAGCTTACTAAGCTTTATAGCTTACATTTTTTATGTTTTCGTGTTTTATAGTGAAATCAAAGCTAGCTTAGATTCGGGAATCGTCGGAGACTTCATCATACTATCCAACTATCACTTTGGTACTTCTGAATCTAAGTTTATGGATATATGGCATGTATAGGATTATGGTCATTTTGATATATAGTTTGGTAATGAATTTAGTCATTTGAAATGGCTTGTAGATGTTAAATGTGTTGGTTTTATATATAGCCATGAGAGTTGGCTTATTTTGGTTATTTTGGTTATGTAAATATATATATGCAAATGGCCTTTTTCTTGTGTTGATAATTGCTATATTAATGATTGTGGTGAATGGTTGATATTTGAGAAATTATATACTTGTGAGTTTAGGTAAAATGGTGCATGTTTGAAAGTGTCCATTTAGTTGAATTGTGAATGTGAATTTGGTATACATGGAATGGCCTATTGTGTTACTGGTGTGTATTGTGGATGCTGGTATAGAACTAGCATGAATTAGGCTTGATTTAGTTGGTTTGAATGCCTATGTATGCCATGTTTTGGTGCCATTTGGTGTGGTGTAGGTGTATGCAGATTTGGGTGGCAAGATGGTTTGGTAAATAGCCTATTTTTGTCCACATGGGCAGAGACATGGGCGTTGAATTGAAAACCAAGTCAGTATGCTCCACACAGCCCAGCACATAGGCATGTGACTTGGCTGTGTGGCCTAAGTTAGAATACCCTACAAGTTTGGCACGGCCTAGCATACGGCCTGGCATACGGGCGTGTGAGGCCATTTCGAAAGGGCACATGGGCTGGTCACATGGACGTGTGGTTGTCCGTGTGACCCAAGTCAGGGAGTTACACCGGGTCAGACACGAGCTGGGACACAACCATGTGATCCCATTTCGAATGTCCACATGGCTTGTGACATGGGCATGTCTTTGGCCGTGTGAGACACACGGACGAGCCACATGGGCGTGTGTCCCCTGTAGTTTGAAAATTTTTTCTAAGTTTTCTAAAATTTTCCTGAGTTATCGGTTTAGTCTTGAACCATTTTGAATACATGTTTTGGACCTCGTAGGCTCATATTAGGGACAATATGATTGATGTTGAATGATGATTACATAAATTTTGAAAATGTATGATAAATGTATGTTTAATTATGTTATAAGTTCGGTAGTGCTCCGTAACCCTATTCCAGCGTTGAATACGGATGAGGGGTGTTACAGTTGGAGTGCCCACTATCCTTTATTTAATAATGCCAAGGCAAAATGACTGAATTTTGGCTTCAAATGTAACATCCCGACTTTTGGGCCTAGCCAAAACAGTGGTTTTGGGACCACAAATCCGACATAATAAAATCTATTTTTATTGTATTTTTATGGTCCACGATTTCACAGAATGAATTCATGAAATTTTCATTTAAAAATTTTGACGTTTGGGCACTTAATTTGGTCAAAAGGACTAAATTGTAAAATGTGCAAAATGTGAGTTCTAGATGTTAAAGGTGTCAAATTGCTATGGACTTTAAATTAGAGGTTTTTATATAGTAAATGGACCATTGGACATTTGTTGGACAAAAATGGGCATGAGATAGGTGAAATGAACAATTTTTAAGTTAGGGGCATTTAGGTAATCTAGTAAATAAATGAATTAAAAGCCCAAAATAGCCAAAATTGGCCTCCATCTTCTTGCTCTAGCCGAAACTCCCATGAAAGCCATGGCTAGGGTTTTGTTCAAATTTCCAAGCTCAATAGTAATTGATCCCTAGCCCCGTTTCCAATGTTCTTTACATTTTTGAAGTTCCCGTAACTCGATTTACCTATTTTTACCATTATTTTAAGCTAGGGCTCATGTCTAAAAATTTACCCATGAATGACATGCATGTGTTTTGATGTCTAATGGTAGAAAAGGATCATTTTGAGAAAGTTATAAAATGTGTAGTAAGACTGTGTTTTAATGAAAATTTAGAGAAGATATAGTTATGAAAATGGTTCGGCTAGGCTTGGGTAACAAAGAAATTGAGTGCATTTCATTTTACAAGCCTAGGAGAAAAAGTGTAATTATGACAAAGTTTAGGGGCAAAAACATAATTTTGCTAAAATATGATATTTGGACCATATTGAATAATGTGACTAATAATTAGACTAAATGTGACATTATAGATCAAGGAAATTGAGGTTCCGACCTAGAACGGGGGAAAAACGAAGAATCGATGGTTAGGTCCCTTTTTGATAACCTTGGTGTTGAGGTAAGTTCATGAGTAAATGATACTACCTTATGTTATGTATTTTATATTTCGATATTGCATGAATTGTACATTTGTTTCCATGAAATTTATCAATGATGATTATGACAAAGTTCCGATGAATGAGAAATCCCGAATGAATCTTAGAGATGAATAGGGTACAAATGCCAAAACAATAAGGTTATTAAGATTCTGTATAAGACCATATCCAGGATATGGCCCCGGTATGTGATTTCGTATAAGATCATGTCAGGGACATGGCGTCGATAAGATATTTCATGTAAAACCATATCGAGGATATGGCATTGAAACGATACTATATGTATGAGATTTCCAAGTAACCATTGGTATTCTGAATGATCCAACGGGTACGTTCAAAACGAGAAGGTATGTGACCGTATTACGAGTGGTACAGGTATGTACATATATCTCATGTGAAGTGAATTCAGTTTATGATGCATTATTGGTAAGGATACGAATGAGTAAGATATGTATTTATACCATGATGGTTGGAATAATTGGTAAAAGTGTTATTGACTTAGTTATCATTATTTTATACTAAAACAGTTTTGGATAGTAGCAGTAGTCCAACTTTGAAAATGCACCAAAAATAATATAAATTAAGTTAGAGGTTGAATAAAACATGAAATTAAATCTTATTTATCCTAGTTTCATATAGAAGAAACGATATAAGAAAAAGAATATCAGATTATGAAATATTTGAATTTTCATGAGATAGAGTTAGAATGTTTTCAGCATCCCCTGTTCTGATTTGGGAAAATCATCAAAAATTGTAAAAAAATAATTATGTGTTATAATTTATATGCTTAGATTATTTAATGAGTCTATTTTCAAAATAAAAAAACAAAAACCTCATTCGAATCCCGTATGATAAGATAATTAATTTTTATCAAAGAGGGTTCAGAACTGACAAACAATAAAAAAAAGGGTAATTTTGAAGAATAAACTATACTAATTGGATAAACCAAAAATTCTGAAATTTTTATGGTAGGAAGACATGTGAGTATAGTTTCAGGTAAAATTAATAGATCTTAAATTGGAGCTCCATATCTCCATATATAAATAATTTATTGTCTATGACTCGAGTAGACAGCTTGACTGGAATTTGATCAAATAGTGGATTAATATGCAATTATAATTGTGATACCTTGAGAGCATGTTGTAAGAATTTGGTAAAAGCATATTAATAAAATTTCTTATTATTTTCATATGAACTTACTAAGCTTTATATCTTGCTCCCTTCCCATTCCCATCTCTTATAGGTTAATTTTTGCTAGCTCGGGTTGGAGATTGCCAGAGATGTCATCACACTATCAAGTTATCACGTTGGGTAAAAATGGATGCAACCCTCTTAAATTTATGGCATGTATAGGGACTAATTCACTTTGTGAATATGTATTTATAAGTTATCCAAATATATTGGCTTGTAATAGTTAATAGATTGATGTTGTGGGTAGCCATGCAAATTTGCTTATATGCCTTAAATGGTCGTAAATCAAATTTTGTATACATGTATGTGCCAATGCTTTGAAGATGTGGGTTTTGTTATAAGGCATGAATGCTTGAATATTTAAATTAGATTTGTTGGCATGTTGATAATCATGATATAAATGGATAAATTGGAGGTAAACCAATTATGTATATATTATATGTGTTTTCGTAAGTTTGGACTTGAATAAAAGAAATGTCATGTGCATGTGTTGTTGTGAGGATGCCATGCTTGAGCCTTGATTGTGGATATATAATTGCTCAATTAAGTATGTTAATTTCTATAGAGATGTATAAGTGTATGTGTATAACTATGGGTGGCAAATGGCTTGGAAAATAGCTTTGTATTTGTCCACACGGGTAGACACACGGGCGTGTGTTTAAGTAGTGTGTGACACACGGCCTGCCCCCATGGGGGTGTAGTTCGGCCATGTGTCTGCTGTATCTTGTACTTTAACTTTGAATTGGTCACACGGGCTGAGACACGATCGTGTGTCTCGACCGTGTGAGGGACATGGCCTTAGGACATGGGCGTGTGCTTTGGCCATGTGACCCTAATTTGGTGATGACGTCATAAATAGAGAGTTACAAGGGCTGAAGACATGGGCGTGTCCCAAGCCACATGGGCGTGTGACCCTGTTTCATGATGAAATTTTCTAAGTTTTCCCAAAAGTTTTTAAAGTTTCCTATTTAGTCTCGAATCATCTTTGATGCGTGTATAGTGTGACAGCCCAAAATTGACCCTAGTCGGGAAGTGGTTTCGGGACCGTTAAACCGAGTCATAAAAATAATTAACCGTCATAATTGATGCTCATTATATGTACATGTGCATGTGTGAAAATTTCGTGTTTGAATTTTGTTTAATTGTAGGTGAATTTTAGTAAATAGGACTTATGTGAGAAAATTTTGAAATGTCATAGGTCAAAGCATAAGGATCTATTAGTGCATGAAATAAAAAGGGGGACTTGCATGTCAATTTCCCCCTAATTAGTAGTGGCCGGCCATGACAAGCATGGTAGACCAAGGGTGATGGGCAAGAACATGTCATAAACATGTTGAGTTAGTGTTTCATGGGAAGTATGATAAAATAAGGAGCATGGGCATAAAATAATGAAAGGGAATATGATGAAAACAAAAAAAAAGTGTGTGGTTGTTTCCCCCCCATTTTGCCGAAACTAGAAAGAAAAAACAAAAAAAAAAGTGTCCATCTTTCTTCATTTCCCTTGGCCGAATGTTCTAAGGAAGAAAGAAAAATAAGTTGTGTTCTTTGGTTCTTCTTGGCCGAATTGAAAGGAAGAAGAAGGGAGTGAAGCAATCGGTCATCTTAGGTCACTATTAAGGTAAGGAAGTTTGTACTAGCTTTTGAAATTTTAGTTGTTATTGAGTGAGTTATCAAGTGATTTTTGTAAACCATGTTGAAATTTTGATTTTGGGGGTGAGTATGGTTTTCGGCTATAAAAGATTAATAAGGGTGATGATTGTGTTTCATGGTAAACTTAGATGAATAATGGTAGTTGCTTACATCTTGATATCTATGAGTTCCTTTCTTGGTTCTACCATAGACCCACGAAGTATATGTTTATTTGGTGTTGTTGGAGGTTTATGATAGAAGCTAATGAGTGAGAGTTTGATAGGTACTATGAGGTTAAACTTCATGAGATTGTAAGCTTGTAAGTTGGATGATGAAATTCATGCTTTGTGAAGGTAAATGGTGTACAAGGAGCATTCGGCCATGAAAAAAAAATAATAAAGGGAAATTTACGATGAATTAAGTTGGAAGCTATTATAAGGTACTTGTGCATTCGGGTATGGGATGAAAATATATGAGATGGCTATAATCAGCCTTGTGATTCGGCTCTTGCATATATATATATATTTGCACATGATGTATTGGTATGGTACATATATATATCATCCCAAGGTATATGTTTATATATGGTGGTGGTTTAGTTATGGAGTAAATGATGGATGCGTATTGAGTTATAATATGTAATGCATTAGTTAGTAAAATGTATGCCATTTATGTGTGGTATTAAGTATATAATCGGCCTCAACATAGACATGCATATTCGGCCATAGGAAGAATATTGGTGTTGCATGTATTCGGTTAGAGGCAAGCATATTGATGCTTTTGTCTTGGCTTAGAAAATTCGGCCAAGGGGGAAAATTAGCTAAAATGTTGAGTTTGATTCATGATTCCGTACATATGTGACTTTAATGTCTAATGTATAAATATGGGCTAAGTGCCTTGTGTTCCTCTTTTCGATGCTCAAATGATTAAATCAATTTATTTGTTTAATTAAGGTCAAGAGCAAAGGGGAACTAATTCCGATAAAGGGAAGGAAAAAGTAGTCGAATAGCTATCGGAATCGTTCGACAACATCCGAGGTAAGTTCTTGAGTAATAGAGCTTAAATTATGATTTGATTAGATCATGTTTTAAGCAAATCAAAATCATGCTCTTTGTGTGTGGCTATTGAGCCGAAATTGCAAGAATGATAAGTGTCTTGTGTTCGAGTTTTGCAAACGAAAATGAAATACGAATGTGCCATGATTTATTGTTAAATGTGCATGGTTATTTGAATGATGTCCGGGCTAAGTCCCGAAGGCTTTGTGCTAAGTGACCATATCCGGACTAAGATCCGAAGGCATTGGTGCGAGTTACTAAATCCGGGTTAAGTCCCAAAGGCATTTGTGCGAGTTACTAAATCCGGGCTATGTCCCGAAGGCATTTGAACGAGTAGCTATATCCGGTTAAATTCCGAAGGTATGTGATTTGGGAATGAATGATCTTGCTGTAAAAATTTCAATTAGTACGCTTGAAACATCCCAACATTGAGGTATGTTTCGTATGTGCTTTGAATTAGTTGAGCCCTTACAAATAAGTATTCGCTCAGTTGATAAATGAGCTACCGGCCTTTGGCTAAGTTGATCTTTGTGTATGAATAAAAGGGTTGGTAATGTGAAGTAAGTATGATATTGAAAATTTGTGCATATGAAATTATCCGTTTAGCTACATGAATGCTATACTTTTGTTGTGCTGGAATCCCTTGCTCAAAACTTACTAAGCATAAATTGCTTACTCCGTTTCTTTGATTCTCTGTTTTATAGATTTTGGTTCTTCAGCTATCGGACTCAGGATTTTGAAGTCGAAGTCGCCCACACTATCAAAGCCCCCTTTTGGTACAATTTTGGTTGAACTTCGAAATGGCATGTATAGGACTACCCTTTTTGTTGTGGGTCATGGACCCTTTGGACTTGTATAATTTTGGATAGCCATGCGAAAATGGCTTATATATGTTTGAGCATAATGTTATCATCATTTGGTATGGATATGGTTATTGAGAGGTGTGGATATGCTTAACAAGGATTGGCCATGGGAATGGTTAATCACTATCATAATTTGTGCTATTTATGCTAAAAGGGCTAGTTGAATCATGGAAACTATGAAATAGGTAAAGTCTACCTTAAAGGCAGATGCTGACAGCAGCAGTGATGTAGATTTGGAAAATCACTAAAAATAGTAGGAATGGAATTAAATAGTGAATAAATTATGTAAACGAACCTTGATGAATCTATTTTCATAGGAAATTAATGAAACAATCATATGGACAGTATGTTAAGAGATATTCAGGTTCTCGTGAGACAGGGCCAGAACGGTTTCTGGATTTCCTGTTCCGAATTTGGAAATTCATTATAAATTAACCAGAGACAATTAGGAGTCATGCCATATAATTATAGATTCCTCTCTGAGTCTAGTTTCTATAGAAACAAACGGCATCAGTATTGAAGCTCTGTGCAGGGAGATATCCAAGTCGTAATGCGCAAAGGTCAGTGTAGTCGTTCCCTGTAACATGGGAGACTTTGACTAATAAACTGTACTAATTGGCCCCACCAAAAATTCTATAAAAAATTATGTAGAGGGGCATATGAGTCTAGTTTCAGGGAAAATTACGAAACTTATTTTCGAGTTGTGAAACTCAAGATATAATTTTTAAGGTGACAGTAACGCAGTTAGCCAACTGCCTGGAAAAATTTTAAAATGGATTGTGCAAAGAAGTGATTTAAGTCTGCAAACCTCTCGTGTCCGACTCCGGCGACGGACTCGGGTACGGGGTGTTACATATAGGGCCTCGTAAGCCCGTTTAAGAGATGTTATACATATGTATGAATGTTTTTTATATGGAAAAAATTTTATGGTTGATTTTATGTGATTATATATGTTTAAGTCTGGTAATGCCTCATATCCTATCCCAGCCTAGGATATGGGTAAGGGGTGTTACATCAAAAGTCCCTAAGTTCGTTAGAAGAGACTCACTACAACCCGACTCACTACAACCCGAAAAAACTAAGTATAGAACATCTCATTTTTAGAAATTAATTTTCAAGCAACCAATCCTAGGCTAAATTCACCTAATCCACTGTAACATGTTCTAGGAGTATTGAGGACTCTAAGCTTATCATGAACATCTTAAGTATAGATTGTACTCCTCATAGGCAAATAGTACGTAATAGTTACATTGTCATGGCAAAAAAATTCAACTAAAGTAAAATGACTATACTAAAATGATCATACATACTAAATATAACATGCAACCTAAATGCACAACAAACCCCTAAACCTAAGAGATGCATTGTCCTCAATGCATAATCAAATATATAAAAGAACAATCAAAAGAGAAATTTTTACAACAAATTCCATAGCAAAAGAAATGAAATGCAAGATACATAAAGAGAGAAAAATACTTAGTTGGCTTGGACAAGTATATAGATTCTTCATTCTGCCCAACGAGTGGATTTTTGGGCACTGACTTTGTACTGCCACTTCCTCTTTTTAGGGGTCATCTATTCCCTTTCCTTTTTAGTTTCTGTAGTTCATCGATCAGACGATCAATGTCATGGTCCTATGCAGATACAGGCCCTGGTGATGAAGGTGGAACAGGGATTTTCCCTTTGGTGGTGGTAGTATCATCCTTTTCTCTTTCTTCCTCCTTCTCAACATTTAGGGATGTCATCTTTTCAAGCTCTTCCCCAGCAATTTGAGTAGGTGCCCTAGCAGCAGGTTGAGTGGGTGCTTTAGCAGCAACTTGAGTGGGATCCTTGGCAGCACCAGCAAATGGGAGGAAGATGGCTGGAAAGATAGGAAATTCTGGCATTGGCTTTGTAAAATTCTTTTACAGGGATTTCCTTAGAGCCAAATCTATACTCCTCGCATAAGCCTAATATTCAGCTTGTTGCTATTGGGCCTGGGTCATCTTATCAGCCAGGTGAAACTATTGAGTTTCAAAAAGGGACATTCTTTGCTTTAACTGCTTTGAGGAACGCACTATTTGTTGTTTAAGGGAGCTACGAGAAATTGGAGGTGCTATTGTGGGAGTATGCACAGCAAAGGAAGTGGTGGCATGGCCATGATAAGTTGCCCTGGCAGCATCAATGCCTTAGATCTTGGCAAAGATGGTCCTGGTTAGCCCACCCTTGTTAGGGGTGATATCTTCATCTGCATTGAGAAGGACTCGGGCAGTTCGACATAGAGTAGTAATAAGTAAGGGAAAGTTTAAAGTACTTGTATTCTTCTCCGCACACCAATGTACTTCTTGAAAAATAATCCTTCCAACATTAATCCTTTTCCCTTTTATAATAGAGTGCAACAAATACATTATTTCTTTCGAAACAGTTGTATTATGTGTAGACAACATAAGTCGACTCCTCAGGAAATAATACCATTTTTTTCCCAATAGGCTTGAACAAAGCCCTTTCAACAATATAACACTCCTGATTGGAAATAGTCCATTGTATTCCTTCGATACATAAATCCTCCAATACCTGGGCTAAACCTTCAACAGTAATACTTTCAGCAAACGGCGTGTGTTCGTCCTGTATACCTACAACACCAAACTGTGCATTAATATGGCCTTCATCAAAAGGAACAAAAGTACCTCTTATGTAGATAAAAGGGGAAACTAAAGAGTTAACATGGGCATAAAATTCTCGAACAAATTTTTCCTAAAACATCCTCGTGGTGCAAACAAAAAGAATATTCCACCTATGTTTTTCTACTATGGAGGACACAGATTCATCATATCCCATATGTGGTTCATATTTAAACAAGAACCCTTGTTCAAAATAAAAAGGGCACTTCACGATGTTGCTATTGAATCTTTTGGTTGCGATACTGTTAAAGAATGTCTTTGGCTGAATAGCATCAACCCTTGATAATTCAGCAGTTTTGACGCAAGCAATTGTAAAAAATTGGAAGAAATCTTGGAGAATGTAGTGGAAGAAAAGGTAAGAGAGATTGAAGAGAAAAAGTAATAAAAAATGAAAACTTTAAGGGAAACTTAAGAGACGTGAGTAGTTGAGGAGAGAAAAATAAGGGAGATAGTGATAACAGTTCAGCAAAAGTGAAATGTGCTAAAGAAGTTGCGTGACATGGAGGAAGAAAAAAGAAAATTAAAAGGATTTTAGGACCAAATATGAAGTGCCCTAATCATTAACAAAAAGTTTAACTGCTCTTCCATGGGCTCGTCAAGTAATAAAAATTGGCCCAGCTAATAAAAGAACAAATCTCTCCCTTTGGACTTATCTGCCCGGTCATCCTCACGTTACCCATTTCTCAATTTGTCGCAATGCTTCGACAAACTTCACTGACTATCGCACCTGCTCAATTCACATTCTTTATTCTGTCTCTGGAAAAAAATAATTCAAAATAAAAACATAAATGAAATAGTATTAAATAAGTATTAAAAATAAAAGTAAAGCAATTAAAAAATAGATAAAAAAATTGTTAACTCAAACATATCAAAGATGAATGGAGTGCTTGTCTCGATCCACATGGGCACCCCAATAGTGTTTTAAGCATTGCCCATTAACTCTAAATGTGACCCCCATTTCAAATCTTTGATATTAACAGCTCCATGAGGATACACTTAGGCTACTTCAAGAGGACCTGGCTAGCAAGACTTTAATTTACCAGGAAACAATTTGAGCCTAGAGTTAATAACAACCCTGTTGTCCTAGTTCAAATTACCGTAGCATGATTTTTTTATCATGCCAACTCTTGTTCTTTTCCTTGTACAACTTAGCTTTCACATATGCTTGTGCTAGGAACTCCTTCATTTCATTCAATTCTAACAACCTTTTATGACCAGCAGCAACCCAATCCATGTTTAGCTTCTTAATAGCCCAAAATGCTTTATGCTCAAGTTTAACATAGAGGTGACATGGCTTGCCATAAACAAGCTTAAAAGGTGACATCCCTAATGGCATTTTATATGTTGTACAATACGCCCACAAAGCTTCATCCAATTTGGTAGACCAATCTTATGAGTAGGATTCACCACTTTTTCTAAAGTTTTTTTTAATTTCTCTATTCAAAATTTCAACTTGTTCGTTTGTTTGGGGGTGATATGCTGCGGCAATCTTATGTTTCACCCCATATCGCTATAAAGCGTTAGCTACCAACTACAATCAAAATGAGACCCCTCATCACTAATAATGGCTCTAGGTGTACCAACTCTTGTAAAAATATTATTGTGTAAAAACTTCATTACTGACCTTTCATCATTAGTAGGAAGGACAACGACCTCGACCTACTTAGATACATAATCCAGTGCTAATAGTATGTACACTTTTCCCACTGATGGTGGAAATGGACTCATAAAGTCTATTCCCCATACATCAAACAACTTAATCTCCAAGATATTTTGCAATGGCATTTCGTGTCTCCTAGATAAATTTCATGTTCTCTGACAACGGTTGCATGACTGATAGAACTCATGAGCATCCTTGAATAGACTTAGCCAATAAAATCCTGACTGAAGTACTTTGGCAGCAGTCCTCATCCCTCCTAAATGTCCTCTATACGGAGCTAAATGAAAATTTTGTAGACTACAATGTACTTCATCATCAGGAACACATTTCCTAATTATTTGATTATTACAATGTTTAAACAAGAAATATTCATCCCAATAATAGTGCTTGGCATCATGAAAAAATTCTCTTCTTCTCTGACTGTTGAGATTGGGTAGCAACACACCACTCACTAAATAGTTCACTATGTCAGCATCCAAAGAAATACCGTGCCAGCTAATAGCTGCTCGTCTGGAAATTATTTTTTAATAAATGTATCATGATCACCTTCGCTTTCAGATTCTAACCTCGACAAGTGATCAGCCACTTGATTTTCAGTCCCTTTTCGATCTATAATTTCCATGTCAAACTTCTACAACAACAATATCCACCTAATCAACCTCGGCTTAGCATCTTTCTTGTTTATTAGTTACTTAATAGCAAAGTGATCTGTGTAGACTATGACCTTTATACGAACTAGATAAGAACGAAATTTATCAAACGCGAACACCACAGTTAATAACTCATTTTCCATGGCGGTGTGGTTAAGTTGTGCTTCTAATAAAGTTTTGCTAGCATATTATATTGCCCGTAGTATTTTGTCTTTCCTTTGCCCCAACATGGCTTCCACAGCATAATTTCTAGCGTCACAAATGAGTTCAAAAGGCAATGTCCATTCCGGAGCTGCTACAATTGGTGCTACTAAAAGTTTTTTCTTTAATTCTTTAAAGGCTACCAAATAATGTTTATCCAAATTAAAAGGCTATTTTGCTCCAACAAAGTGCACAAGGGTTTAGATATCTTCGAAAAATCCTTAATGAATCTTCTATAAAAACCTACATGACCTAAAAAACTTCTAATACTCTTGACATTGGTAGGAGGTGGTAATTTTTCTATCACTTCAAATTTTGCTCTATCCACTTCAATTCCTCTTTATGATATCCTATGCCCCAGGACAATTCATTCATGAACCAAGAAATGACATTTTTCCTAATTTAAAACAAGATTTGTTTCTTCACAGCAGCATAAAACTAATTCTAGATTTTTCAAAAAATATTTAAAATCATTCCGAACACAAAAAAATCATCCATGAAATCTCCAAGAAAATTTTCCACCATGTCAGAGAATATGGTCATCATACAACATTGAAAAGTTGTTGGGGGCATTACACAACCCGAACGACATCCATCTAAACTCCAAAGTACCTTATGGACATGTGAAATTTGTCTACTCTTGGTTATTTGGGGCTATGATAATCTAATTATATCCCAAATAATCATCCAAAATAATAGTAGAAAACTTTCTTAGCTAATCTATCCAACATTTTATCAATTAATGGTAGGGGAAAATGGTCTTTGCTAGTTGCCTTGTTAAGCTTGCAGTAATCCATACATACTCTTCATCCCATGACAATGCGAGTTGGTATGAGCTCATTGTTGTCATTACTTACCACTGTGACACCTCCTTTCTTGGGTACACATTGCACAGGACTCACCCATGAGCTGTCTGAAATTAGGTAAATGATGTCAGTGTGAAGCCACTTAATAATCTATTTCTTAACAACTTCTTTCATGATCGGATTCAGTCTTCTCTGCTATTCAATGGAATTACTAGGGAAATCCTCTAAAAAAATCTTATGCATATAGAATACAGGGCTAATTCCCTTTATATCAGCCAGGGTCCATCCCAATGCCTTCTTAAATCACCAAAGAACTTCTAACAACCTTACCTATTAGATTGGTGTCAACTCCGTAGAAATTACTACTGAAAAAGTACTATTTTTGCCCAAATATGCATACTTTAAATGCTGCGGAAAAGGTTTTAACTCCAATGTAGGAGGTTCCTCTATAAAAGCTTTAGGAGGATTGAAAGGTCGATTTGATAAATCCAAGGGTTCAAACCTTTTCCCTGATCTATCTACTATCTACTTGGCTTCCATAAATTTACTAAATTCTTCAAAACTTACTGTATCACTCTACTCAATTGAGTCTTCGTCACTGCTGGAATTGTTGTGGCAATATCTGGTGAATTCCTCCACTATTGTTTCTATCAACCTAATGGTGTGGCATTCATCATTAACATCAGCACATCTCAAAGTAGTAAACACGTTGAAGGTAACCTACTGATCATTTACCCTCATGGTCAACCCACCTTTCTGTACATCAATTAAAGTCCTACCAGTAGCAAGAAAAGGTCTTCCAAGAATAATTGACACTTCTTAGTCAGCTTCACATTTTAAAATAAGAAAATCTACAAGAAATATAAATTCCTCTACTCTTACCAACACATCTTCAATTTTACCTTTCGGATGTGCATAGGATCAGTCAGCCAATTGCAACATAACTGTAATAGGTCTTGCTTTTCCAATTCCTAGCTTCTTGAAAATAGATATAGACATTAGATTTATACTTGCTCTTAGATCACATAACTCTATGGGATAGTGAAACTCCCTGGGTCCTTCAACTTCGTAAGGTAATTTATTCGTCAACATTACTGTGCACCCTTCAGTGAGAGCGACAGTCTCAAATTCTCTTAATCTACACTTCTTTAACAATATATCTTTCATGAATTTCACGTAGTTGGGCATATGCTCCAAAGCCTCAATTAGTGGTATGTTGATATAGAGTTGCTTCAAAACCTCCAAAAATCTTTTGAACTGAATATCCTACTTGGAATTATGAAATCGCTAGGGATATTGTTTTGTCGTGGCATTCTTATTGACAACATGTTCTGATTCTGTCACAGTATTTTGCTGCTTATCATTTTTAGGTTCAATATGTTTTTCAGATGACTCTAGGATCTTTAGCTGGCTATTTTTCGAATCATCCTCTTCTACCATGGCATCTTGAGCAACGTCATCAAGCTGAGTTCCACTTCTAAGAGTGATGGCCATGCACTAATCATTCCCTTGTGATATCAAATTCTCGGTATCACTTGGTAATGCTCCTCGTGGTCTCGAATTTAAAGCATTCGCTATTTTCCCCACTTGATT
Organism: Gossypium hirsutum; assembly: GCF_007990345.1. Lineage (NCBI taxonomy): Eukaryota > Viridiplantae > Streptophyta > Magnoliopsida > Malvales > Malvaceae > Gossypium > Gossypium hirsutum. The sequence continues at coordinate 20,796,292 of NC_053426.1, read as the reverse complement.
CTCAAGAGCTCGGAGAGACGCAACCTAACTCTCAATTACAACATCATTCTTGGCCATATATTCGTTCAGTAAGGCTTCAATAGATTATGATGATGATGATGAAATCGGTTCCTAATGTTACTGGAAATTTTGCCTCGGCATAGTTTGAGTATAACCAGGCGGTGCATTGATGGCATTCTGTCTTTCTGTATTGTTAAAATTCCTCGCACCTTGATTATTCCAACTAAATTCTGGATGTTCCTTCAACCCATGATTATATGTGTTGGAATAGAGGTTATTGTTCCAGTTTAAAATACCTATATAGCACATGAATGCTGGATTTGAGGGGCATTCATCAAACACATAATCTTCACCACAATAAACACAAAATAGTTCATCTGATTTTATCTCCTGGACTGTAGTTGGCATTTTTATTATTTTAATCATATTAGCCAAAGAAGATACCTAGGCTATTAGCGAAGTGACTACATCTACCTCTATAGTACCAATAGCTCTCTTACCCATCCCAACCCTTGTGGTAAGATATTGATAATCATTGTTGGCAATGTTTTCCAAAATCTCATATGCTTTATTATAAGATTTATATAACAAAGTACCACTGGCAGAGGCATCGACCACCATCCTCATATGTGCATTCAACCCATTATAGAATATCTTTATCTGAGTCCAATGTTAGAATCCATGCATTGAATTTTTTTGAAATGAGTCTTTAAATCATTCCAAAGCTTCATATAGTGTTCAATCCTCCAATTGCCCAAAAACATTTGGTGTCATTTCTAAGCTTGACATTCATTTTTGGGGATTATACCATAGCAAAACCTCTAAAAAAGATCATTCCATGATGCCACTGTTCCCGACGAAAAAGCATTCAACCATGCTCTCGTACGATCTTTTAAAGAATATGAAAAAAGTGTAAGTCGTAGAATGTCTTCAGGAACACCCAATTATCTAAATGAGTTACAAACCTCTAGAAAAAGTCGTAAATGTAGTCTTGGATATTCAGTGGGTACTCTACCAAACTATTCTACTGTTTGCAACATTTGAAACATTACCAGTTTTTGTAACACCCCTTACCTGTATCCAACGCCAGAATAGGGTACGAGGCATTACCGAACTTATACACAAGCAATCATACAAAACCGAGACTATAACGACCCAAATTTTAGTAGTGTCAGAATAGTGATTTGAGATTACCAAAACAAACAAATGAGTAGAAAATATTACTAATTTGATGAAAATAAGTTAGAAGCGAAGTTAGGAAAATGATTGAAATAGTGAATAGAATTTTATAATAAATACTAAATAATTTGGAAGTGAAAATGAGGTATCGAGACCTCAAAATATTAAATCAAGCCATAAATATTTTTATAAATATTTATGGAGTGTTAGTAAGTTAGTATTAAAGTTTCGTCAAGAAATTTTAAGGTTTTGGTAGTCAATTGGGTAAAAAGGAATAGATTGAATAAGTTGTAAACCTGTGGGAAATGATGAAATAGCATAAGTAATAAATAAGAAGGATTTGAGGCATAAATATGCCTAAAAGAAAAGCATGAGGCGGCATAAAAGAAGAAAAATCTGAAATTAGGTGTAAACTAAGGGTAAATTGGTAGTTTAGTTAAAATTTAATAGTTATAAATTGAATTAAATTATGAAATCTAGAGTTTTCTTCATTTTTCTTCATCCTTTCTAGCAAAAACACCATTGAAGGGTTATTTTAAGATGGTCTCTCATATTTTTATTACATGTAAGCTCAATTCTTAATTATTTCTTGTAATTTTTGTGTTTTTTAGACTTTTAAAACTAGGTCCACTTGTTTAATTCATTAGTTTTTGATTTCATTGATAATTTTGAACGTTGCCATGAATAAGTGCTGAAAGTTTATGATGATTTATCATGGAATTGAGGTTTTAATTTTATTATATGATGATTTTATGAAGAGATTTTTATAGAAATTGATTTTTAGGATTTAATTGTGAAAGTTGTTGGAATTAGGGTTTTGTGATGAAATTTTAAGTGTTAAACCCTTTGAAGTAGTTTATAATGTCCTGATAAAGTGTTATTTGAGAGGAATTAGCTCAATCGAAGAATAAATTAAGCAGGAACCTTATTGTAGATGAATACTATCAAATTGTATTAATTACTAAATAATGTTTAACTAAAAGTACAAATTAGTTGGAACAATGGTTTTGAGTGCTTTCATTTTATGACCATGATGAATTGACGGAAAATATGTGATATGTGTTCTCGTATAAGACCATAGCTGGGCTGTGGCATTGGTACAATGTGATAATGTGATTCCGTATAAGACCATATCTGGGATATGGCATTGGTATTATATATGATTCGTGTAAGACTATGGCAGGGCTATGGCTTTGGTGTGTGATATGTGACTATGTGCAAGTTCATGGTTTTACCATGGCAATGTGATAGTGAAGAACTCAAATCCATTATTGTTCCCTAATTTGATAATGGAAGTGAATGAGAAATGGGCCCAAATGAGTTAAATTTGTGAATAATGAATGAGAAATGGGCCCAAATGAGTTAAATTTGTGAATAGCAACATGGAAATGATTCAAATGAGCTTCTTAATGAATTTGTGATTTATAGGATGAATTAGTTAAATTAAAAGATATATGTTTGTGTACAATGTTCGGTAAGATTTATATTTTATGCCTATGAGCTTACTAAGCTTCTATAAGCTTACTTGTGTATGTTATTTATTTTTTAGATCGACTTATATACATACAGAGGATTAGATCTACATTAAATATCACACTATCCAGATTTACTCCGGTAGATTTTATTAAACAACTTTTTGATTTATATGGCATGTATAGGGGTTGATTTGTTAATGTAGTTGCATGAATGATTAAGTATATATGTAATTTGAATGTGTTAGTTAGATTAGATAATGAAATATACATGTTTTGGTTTGAATTGGTTGATTGGTTGGACTCTATTAGTATATAAATGTGTGTTTTTTTTTATGCAGGAGGTTAGTATGAGGGTGAGAAAAGTGGTCTTAAAGGGCCTATTTTCGTCCACATGGCTAGACACACGGATGTGTGTCTAGGCAGTGTGTGACACACGGTAAGCCTACGGGCATGTGATATGACCGTGTGTCCCTTGTATCCTTGAATGTGAAGTCAGGATAGTTCACGGGCAAAACACAAGGCCGTGTGTCATGGTCGTGTGAAGGACACGGGTTTTAAGCATGGTCATGTGTCAAAATTGTGTGAAAATGCTTAAAAATGGGTAAAAATCAGTTTACCACACGGCCTAGCCACATAGGCGTGTGCCCAGGCCGTGTGCCCCTCTAATACTTAAGAAATTGCAAGTCAGAATTCCACACGGGCTGGTCACACGGCCATGGGATTCCCACGGGCTGGCCACACGGCCATGTCCCAGGCCACATGGGCGTGTGCCCTTATCTTCAAGGAAAAATTTCCAAAGTTTCCATTTTAGTTCCGAACCATTTCCAAAGCATGTATTGGGCCCCGTAGGCCCATATTAGGGACTTTATAGTGAAATTTAAAAAGAATTAATTTGGACTGCAAATTTTATGACTCGATTTTGTATAAATGATAGTGTATAAGTCTGGTAATGCCTCGTAACCCTATTCTAGTGATGGATACGAGTTAGGGGCATTACATTTAGTTGTATCAAAGCTTCATTTTAGCCAATTCTCGAAATATGTGTGATACGTACAGTGCTTAAAAATATATGCTATATAAATCTGTGATAGTGTGATGTATATGATCCGATCTAATCCTTTTTTTATTATAGATTATCTTTGATTTGAAAAGATGTCAGATAGACCAGAACAAATTGAGCAAGAAGTAGTTAACAGTAGAGTACAAACCTCTGAACAAGGAACAAGTAGTGAAGTTCCAATTTCATTGATGAGAGAACAAGAACTCAAAAATATGATTTATGGATTTATGAATCAGTGGTGTAATGAGAATGTGCGGGAAAGAAATCAGGCTCAGCAAACTCCTCCCCCTATTTCAACAGCAATAGTAACCCCAGTGGCTCATTCACCTCATTCGACAACTGAATCCAGTAAACATTCTCCGTTTGAAAAGCTCAAAAAATATAGGGCTAAACAATTTCGGGGAAGAACAGATGATGATCCTGTCCAAGCTGAGTATTGGTTGCAAAGTATAATGAGAGTTTTTAAACAAATGGTATGCTCACCAGATGATTACTTAATGTGTGTTGTGTCCTTATTGAAAGAAGAAGCTTATAACTAGTAAAAAACAATAGAAGCTGTGGTACCGGCTGAGAAAATTACTTGGGAATTTTCCCAGAACGAATTTAAGAAGAAATATGTTAGTAGAAGATATTTGGATAAGAAGAAAAGAGAATTTCTTGACTTACGACAGGGAAATAAGTCGGTGGCTGAATATGAGAGAGAATTTGTTTATCTCAACAAATATGTTCGAGATATTGTACCTACTGAGGAGAAAATGTGTATCAGATTTGAGGAAGGGCTTAATGATGAGATCAGAATGATGATAGGGGGCACTGAGATATGGGAATTCATTGTTCTATAGGATCGTGCTCAGAAACTTGAAGAAGTATATAATAGAAAGATGCAACGAGATAGAAGGAGCAAAGAATCTTTCAAAAGAGTGCATCTAAGTCATTTTCAGCTTTATCAGCGAAGAAATCTAAAGAGGAATTTAGTCGAGCCACTTCAGCATCGGAAAGATTGGGAAAGAGTAGACCAAGACAATCTGATTAAAGGCATCTAATAGACCTACTGTTAGCGTGAGTAGTGTACAAAATACCCAATGGTCTAAATGCCAACATTGTGGAAGAAGTCACTCCGGTGAATGTAGAAGTAAGTTAGGGGCTTGTTATAAATGTGGGTCCACTGATCACTTTATTCACGATTGTCCCCAACTACAAGTGGAAGAATTGGAATAGAAGGAGAAAAAGAAAACTCCTCCTCAAAAAGAAAGACGCTCTAGTCAGAGCAATGCTATAGGGGCTACTCGTTCGGGTATGAAAGATACTACTAGTCGATCAGAAGTTAGGGCCCCTGTTCGTACTTATACCATTCGAGCAAGAGAAGAAGCGACAGCTTCGAATGTAATTGCTGGTACTTTTTATCTTTATGATGTTCTGGTGTATGCTTTAATAGACCCTAGGTCTACGCATTCATATATTTGTACTATGTTAGCATCTGAAAAGAATTTATTTGTTGAGGCTGCTGGTTATAATGTACAAGTTACAAATCTGTTAGGCCAAAGTGTGGTAGTTAATTTAATATGTTGTAACTGGCCACTGAAAGTTAAGGGCTATGATTTCCCCACTAATTTGATGTTGTTACCCTTTTGGGAATTTGATATTATCTTGGGCATGGACTGGTTAATGAAACATGATGCGGTAGTGAATTTTTGAGAAAAAACGAATTAGTTTGAAATGTCAGATAGGTGATATTAGTTTGGTTGAGTCTGGAAATTTAGGTGATACTGGTAGAATTTCATCTATTTCTGTTCAGAAATTGTTGCGTAAAGGAAATGAGGCATATTTAGCCTACATTCTCAATAATCATAGTTTTGGATCAAAGTTAGAACAATTACTGGTTGTGAATGAATTCATGGATGTATTTCCTGAAGAATTACCAGGTTTACCACCCGATAGAGAGGTTGAGTTTGTGATAGATCTACTTCCGGGAATAGCTCCCATATCAGTGACACCGTATAGAATGACTCCAGCAGAATTAAAAGAGTTGAAGACACTGTTACAAGAGTAGTTGGACAAAGAGTTTATCAGACCAAGTATGTCGCCATGGGGTTCACCTGTCTTATTTGTGAAAAAAAAGGACGGTTCATTAAGGTTGTGTATAGATTACAGGCAGTTGAATAAGGTAACGATTAAAAATAAATATCCTTTGCCTCGTATTGATGATTTATTCGATCAGCTTAAGGATGCTGCGGTGTTTTTGAAAATAGATCTCAAATCTGGGTATTGTCAGTTAAAGGTAAAGGAATATGATGTGCCTAAAATAGCTTTTAGAACTCGATATGGTCATTACAAGTTCTTAGTTATGCCATTTGGTTTGACAAATGCTCCTGCTGCTTTCATGGATTTAATGAATCGAATTTTTTAGTCTTAACTGGATAGATTTTTGGTTGTGTTTATTAACGATATATTGATCTATTCAAAGACAGAATTCGAGCATGCTCAGCACTTGAGAATTGTACTACAGATTTTGAGGGAAAAACAATTATATGTAAAATTCAAAAAATGTGAATTTTGACTTCATGAAATGGGATTCTTAGGTCACATTGTGCCGGCTGATAGTATACGAGTAGATCTGAGCAAGGTGTCAGTAGTGATTAATTGGAAAACTCCAAAGAATGTTATGGAAGTGCAAAGTTTTCTTGGATTAGTCGGTTACTACCATCGATTTGTGAAAGACTTTTCAATGATTGCTTCACCGATAACGCAGTTACTACAGAAGAATGTTGAATTTGTATGGTCTGATGAGTGTCAACGAAGTTTTGATCAGTTGAAGAAAATATTGATAGAGCCTCAAGTGTTAACTCAGCTTGAATTAGGTGTGTCATATGTGGTATATAATGATGCATCTTAGAATGGTTTAGGCTGTGTACTGACGCAATCAGGAAAAGTGGTAGCATATGCTTCTCAAAAATTGAAATCACATGAGAGAAACTACCCTACATATGATCTTGAGTTAGCTGCTATTGTATTTGCTTTAAAAATCTGGAGACACTACTTATATGGGGAGAAATGTTATGTGTATACAGACCATAAAAGTTTGAAGTATTTAATGTCGCAGAAAGAGCTGAGCTTGAGACAGAGGCGATGGCTAGAGCTATTGAAAGACTACGATCTTGTCATTGACTACCATCCGGGAAAGGCAAATGTAGTAGCAGATGCACTTAGTCGAAAATCGTCATTATTTGCTCTTCGGGCATTAAATGCTCATTTGTCGGTTAATGAAGATGGTTTTGTGGTAGTAGAATTAAAGTCAAAACCAGTATTCTTTCAACGAATTCGGGAGTTACAAGATGAAGACCCGAATTTGGTGTTGAAACGACAGATGGTTCAAGACAACTTGAACTCAGAATACTCTATTGATGATAGTGGTATGTTATACTATCGCAATAGAATTTGTGTTTCGAATAATTCAGATTTGAAAAATGACATTTTATCAGAAGCTTATAGTAGCATGTACTCGATTCATCCGGGTAGTAAAAAGATGTATTGTGATTTGAAGAAAATGTATTGGTGGCCTGGTATGAAATGGGAAATTTGTGAATTTGTGGCTAAATGTTTGATCTGTCAACAGCTAAAAGCAAAACATTAGGTACCTATAGGTAATTACAACCTATAATGATTCCAGAATGGAAGTGGGAACATATGACGATAGATTTTGTATCTAGGTTGCCTGTGACTCCGAAGAAGAAAGATTCAATTTGGGTGATAGTGGACAGATTGACTAAATCAGTGCATTTTATTCCGGTTAGAACAGATTTTCAGCTTGAAAAATTAGCAAAATTATATGTGTCAGAAATTGTGAGATTACATGGAGTGCTGACTTCTATTATTTCTAATCGAGATCTGAGGTTTACTTCGAGATTTTGGGGTAAATTACAAGAAGCTTTGGGCACCAAGTTAAACTTTAGCATAGCTTTTCATCCTCAGACCGACGGGCAATCAAAGTGAGTGATTCAGATTTTGGAAGATATGTTGAGGTGTTGTATACTTGAGTTCGGTGGTAGTTGGGAAAGGAATTTACCTTTAGCTGAATTTTCTTATAATAATATTTATCAAGCTAGTATTAAAATGGCACCGTTTGAAGCTCTGTATGAAAGAAAATGTAAAACCCCGTTGTATTGGTCAGAATTAAGTGAATCGAAATTAATGGGAGTGGATTTGATTCGGGAAACTTAAGAGAAAATTTGGATTATTCGAGAAAGTATGAAAGCTGCTTCTAATCGTCAGAAGTCGTATGCAGATTTGAAAAGAAGAGATATAGAGTTCAATGTGGGTGATCGTGTGTTCTTAAAAGTTTCCCTGTGGAAGAAAGTTCTACGGTTTGGTAGAAAGGGAAAGCTTAGTCCACGATTTATTGGGCCGTATGAGGTCATTGAGAGAATTGATCTAGTAGCTTATAGATTGGCCTTGCCTCCAGAACTTGAGAAAGCCCATAATGTTTCATGTATCTATGTTGAGACGGTATAGATCAGACCCTTCACATGTGATTCCTCATACCGAGATAGAGTTATAATCAGATATGACTTATTTGGAGGAACTAGTGAAAATATTAGCTTGGGAAGTTAAAGAGCTACGGAATAAACAAGTACCGTTAGTAAAAGAATTACGGCATCGACATGGATTGGAAGAGGCAACCTGGGAAATGGAGGAATCTATGAGATCACAGTATCCGCATTTGTTTTCAGGTACGACATTTCGAGGATAAAATTTCCTGAAGGGGGGAGAGTTGTAACGGCCCAAATTTCAGTGATGTCGGAATAGTGATTTAAGATCGCAAAATCCGAAAAATGAGTAGAAAATATTACTAATTTAATAAAAATAAGTTAGATGTGAAGTTAGGAAAATGATCGAAATAGTGAATAATATTTTATAATAAATACTAAACAATTTGGAAGTGAAAAAGAGGTTACGAGACCTTGAAATATTAAATCGAGCCATAAATATTTTTATAAATATTTATGGAGTGTTAGTAAGTTAGTATTAAAGTTTCGTCAAGAAATTTTAAGTTTTCGGTAGTCAATTGGGTAAAAAGGACTAAATTAAATAAGTTGTAAAACGGTGGGAAATGATGAAATAGCATAAGTAATAAATAAGAAGGATTTGAGGCATAAATATGCCTAAAATAAAAGCATGACGCGGCATAGAAGAAGAAAAATCAGAAATTAGGTGTGAACTAAGGGTAAATTGGTAATTTAGTTAAAATTTAATAGTTAAAAATTGAATTAAATTATGAAATCTAGAGTTTTCTTCATTTTTCTTCATCCTCTCCAGCAAAAACACCATTGAAGGGTTATATTAAGCTGGTCTCTCATATTTTTATTATATGTAAGCTCAATTCTTGATTATTTCTTGTAATTTTTGTGTTTTTTAGACTTTTACAACTAGGTCCACTTGTTTAATTCATTAGTTATTGATTTCATTGATAATTTTGAAAGTTTCCAGGAATAAGTGTTGAAAGTTTATGATGATTTATCATGGAATTGAGGTTTTAATTTTATTATATGATGATTTTATGAAGAGATTTTTATAGAAATTGATTTTTAGGATTTAATTGTGAATGTTGTTGGAATTAGGGTTTTGTAATGAAATTTTGAGTGTTAAAGGCTTTGAAGTAGTTTATAATGTCTTGATAAAGTGTTATTTGAGAGGAATTAGCTCAATCGATGAATAAATTAAGTAGGACTAAATTGTAAAAATTAAAAAGTTTGGGGTAATAGTGTAATTTTAAAAATTTAAGGGCATAAATTGTGAAGTAGAATATAATTGAAATAGATTCTAATGAGGGAAAAATTTTATAATTATAGATCAAGAAAATGAAGTGAATCGTGGAAAGGAAAAATTATAAGAATAGTCCCTGAATTTCTACGACTTTTGCAAATTAGCCCAGGTAAGTTCAATGTTTTATTATGAAAATCTTATGATTGATAAGGTACCTTATTGTAGATGAATACTATCAAATTGTATTAATTACTAAATAATGTTTAACTAAAAGTACAAATTAGTTGGAACAATGGTTTTAAGTGCTTTCATTTTATGACCATGATGAATTGACGGAAAAGATGTGATATGTGTTCCCGTATAAGACCATAGTTGGGCTATGGCATTGGTATAATGTGATATGTGTTCCCGTATAAGACCAAAGCTGGGCTATGGCGTCGGTGTGATGTGATAATGTGATTTCGTATAAGATCATATCTGGGATATGGTATCGATATTATATATGATCCGTGTAAGGCCATGGTAAGGCTATGGCTTCGGTGTGTGATACGTGACTATGTGCAAGTCCATGGTTTTACCATGGCAATGTGATAGTGAAGCACTCAATTCCATTACTGTTCCCTAATTTGACAATGGAAGTGAATGAGAAATGGGCCCAAATGAGTTAAATTTGTGAATAGCAACATGGAAATTATTCAAATGAGTTTATTAATGAATTTGCGATTTACAGGATGAATTAGTTAAATTAAAAGATATATGTTTGTGTACAATGTTTGGTAAGATTTATATTTTATGCCTATGAGCTTACTAAGCTTCTATAAGCTTACTTGTGTATGTTATTTATTTTGTAGATTGACTTATATACATAGGAGGATCTGATCTACATCAAGTATCACACTATCCAGATTTACTTTGGTAGATTTTATTAAACAATTTTTTTTATTTATATGGCATGTATATGGGTTGATTTGTTAATGTAATTGCATGAATGATTAAGTATATATGTAAGTTGAATGTGTTAGTTATATTAGATAATGAAATCCGCATGTTTTGGTTTGAATTGGTTGATTGGTTGGACTGTATTAGTATATCAATATGTTTTTTTTATGCAGGAGGTTAGTATGAGGGTGAGAAAAGTGGTCTTAAATGGTCTATTTTAGTCCACATGGCTAGACACACGGGCGTGTGTGACACACGGTAAGCCCACGGCCGTGTGATATGACCGTGTGTCCCCTGCATCCTTAAATGTGAAGTTAGGATAGTACACGGGAAAAAGACACGGTCGTGTGTCATGTTCACGTGAAGGACACGGGTTTTAAGCATGGTTTTGTGTCAAAAATGTGTGAAAATGGCTTAAAAATGGTTAAAAATCAGTTTACCACACGGCCTAGCCACATAGGCGTGTGCCCAGGCTGTGTGCCCCTTTAATACTTAAGAAATTGCAAGCCAGAATTCCACACGGGTTGGCTACACGGCCATGGGATTCCCACGGGCTTGCCACACAGCCATGTCCCAGGCCACACAGGCGTGTGCCCCTATCTTCAAGGAAAAAATTCCAAAGTTGCTAGTTTTGTTCCGAACCATTTCCAAAGCATTTATTGGGCCCTGTAGGCCTATATTAGGGACTTTATGATGAAATTTAAAAAATAATTGATTTGGAATGCAAATTTTATGACTCTGTTTTGTATAAATGATAATGTATAAGTCTGGTAATGCCTCGTAACCCTATTCCAGTGACAGATACGAGTTAGGGGCATTACAGAGACGTAAATTTCCATCCAAGTTTAAAACTTTTCATATACATTCATATTGTCCCTAAAATGAGCCTACGAGGCCCAAAACATACATTGAAAGTGGTTTGGGACTGAACCAAGAACTTTAGAAAATTTTACAATAGTTAGAAAATTTTTCACTAAACAGGGGTCACACTCTCGTGTGGCTTTGGGACACGCCCTTGTGGGTAGGCCGTGTGGTCATACATGCCTGTGTCCCTAACCCGTGTAACTCTCTGTTTGTCACCCAAGAACAAATTGAAGTCACATGGCCAATACAGACGCCCGTGTGAATAGGTCGTGTGGTCGATTTAATTTTCATAATTTTTCATAAAATAGGTACAGGCTTCACACGCCCGTGCCTGGGGCCGTGTCATCCACACGGCTGAGGCACACAGCCATGTCTCTTCCTGTGTGCTCGATACTGAGCATACTATTTTACAACAATTAAGGTGCCAGGGACACACGGCCAGAACACACGCCTATGGGGCAAGCCGTGTGTCACACATGGCCTAGGCACACACCTGTGTGTCTACCTGTGTGGACAAAAAAAAAGGCTATTTACCAAGCCATTTTGTCATCCTTTAGTTCACACACCTACACAACAAAACATAGCACCAATCTAAGCAATTACATTCAGCCACAATCAAGACATTCACACATTATTCACATGCTACCATTTATCACATACTAACATCACATACTTATCAACTTAAACCATGCAAATTTCCACATCCATGAAAACATCATCATATGCATATATACTTAAACCAATATTAGCCAATTTCAATGGCCATTTACAAACTGAATTATCAACCAACATAAGCCAACACATTTGGCCAAATCAATTATGACACATAACAAAATGACCAAGTCACTATACATGCCATAACTCAAAATGTCAAATTCATCGGTACCCAAAATAATCAGTTGATAGTGTGATGGAGTCTCCGACGATCCCCAAATCCGAGCTAGTTTGGTAACACTATAAGACAAGGGAAAAGAAAAGGGAGTAAGCTATAAAGCTTAGTAAGTTCCTACGCAAATGAAAAGCATCATAAACACACATTTAACATACAATTAACACGAGGTAAACTAACATAAATGTTATTATAAATCTCATAGTCAAACTTACTCAATCATAACCTTACCGAGGGTTCATTATACAACGAGCTCATTAGGTATAAGTTTTACGTACATACCTGAGTCATCTTGAACTTGGATTTTCACACAATTCATCTTTGACATACTCGTTAAATTACCCATTGGACCACTTAGAATACTAACGGATACTCGGGAGTCCTATACACACAGTACTGTACCAATGCCATATCCCAGATATGGTCTTACATGTAATTTCCTATCGATGTCAATAGCCTAGCTATGATCTTACACGAAGTCTCATATCGATGCCATAACTCAGATATGGTCTGACACATAGTCTCATTAACCCTAATGTCATGACATTTGTATCCTTCTTATTCCTAAGGTTCAACCGAGATTGCACGCTTTTTGAAACTTTATCGAATACGTCGAAGGGTCAATCGCAATTTATACAATAATAAAGAATTTAAAACATAATTAAAACAATGCATTATTTACATACAAACTTACCTCGGTACAAAAATAGTAGAAATAGGACCTAATCGTTAAACACTTTAGTTTTCCCCCGATTTAGGTCTGAACCTTGTTTCTCTTGACCTATAATAGCAAATTTAACTCATTTATTATTCACATTACTCAATTCAGTTCAAAAATAATATTATGGTAAAATTACATTTTTCCCCTAAACTTTAACATTTTTACACTTTGGTCTCTAGGCTCGTAAGATGAAATGGATTCAATTTCTTCAATTCCCAAGCCTGTCCAATCCTATTTCATACTTATAACAACCCACATTTTTCATTTAATCACACTTTTACACATATTTTATAACCTTTTAACAAATAGGTCCTTTTGAGATTTTCATCAAAAATCACCTAGCAAAAGTTGTTTATCATATTCCAAACATACATTTTCTACCATTAGACATAAAAATAAAAACATATCCAACATGGTTCAAACCCTAGACCTTAATCATTTCTCAAATTAATGGTAGAAATGGATAGATTGAGTGATAACGACTTCAAAAATGTAAAGAGCATTAAAAACGGGATAAGAACGGACTTACAATTGAGCTTGAAAAGTGAAAAAGCCCTAGCTATGTCTTCTCCTTTCAAGTTTCAGCTAAGAAAGAAGAAGATGGGCTAAATTTTGCTTTTATTTTACTTTTTTTTCTTTAATTGACAAATTACCAAAATGCCCTTTTTATAAAACATGAATTTCACCTAATCCATGTCCATTTTTGTCCACTAACTTAATAGATGGTCTAATTACCATCTAAGGACCTTCAATTTAAAATTTCATAGCAATTAGACATCTCTAGCATGTAGAACTCAAGTTTTGCACTTTTTACAATTTATTCTTTTTTTCTAAATTGAGTTCTCAAACGTCAAAATTTTCGAACGAAATTTTCACGAAATCATTCCATAAAACTATAGACCATAAAAATGTAATAAAAAAATTTTTTCTATGCCAGATTCGTGGTCTCAAAACCACTGTTTCAACTAGGCCTAAAATCGGGTTGTTATAGCTTTAGCTCAAATTATTGAGCCTCGGATTGGTCTATCTCAGTCATCTATCACCCCACGAACATGAGGATTGGCACCTTGACCATTCAAATTATCATTCAGACCAAGTATCACTCTACAAATAGGAGGATTAGCATATTGACCAATCAAATTATCATTGAGGCCAGGATCATTCCTATTTCTAGCCAATTTTCATAGTTCTTTCTACTTTTTTTTAAAGTTCTTTCGATCTCTAGGTCAAAAGGATATTCTTTATTAACAGGAATGCCTCTTCTCATGCATTGATGGCAAACCTATAGAAATTAAGTTAAACTAAGTTAAATAAACTAATGAAATTAAGTAAAATAACCAAACCAAATTACACCAAAGATCCCTAGCAACGGCGCCAAAAACTTGTGGCTTGTGAATCTGATATGTGAATTGTGCAAGCATACAAGTCAAATCAAATAATAAAGTGATAAGTGAGACTGTCTCCACAGGGATCTGATTAGGTATAGAAATGGTCAAGTTATGATAATGATTAATATTACGGCAGAACCGAGTTAAGTATACAGTGGTAAATTAAAATAATAAGGAAGTACAAAATGTATACTGACTACTATTGGAAAATGTTAAGGCAAAGAAAGAGTAAAAATGAAATGGAAATTACAAGAATAATTAGGTGAATAAAATGCAAGCGAATAAATAAATAAGTAAAAAAGTTATGGCAAAGATACTACAACAAAGGATAGAATGTCTACGATGTTGATTGGAAGGTTAGGATTACTAATAATCTACCCTTACTTGCTATAATGCCTCAGCAAAATCGTACTTAACCTACTGCTTAGAAGAGGCCTAAAGTGACCTACTTCTTTCTAGAGCAGGATCTCAAGTTACATGGCCTGTGTATATAGGCCTTAGCACGGCACCTTGCACTATTTTGCCTTCATTCTATACAAATGCTGTAACATCCTGAAATAGAGTCTAGTCGGAATAGTGGTTTCGGGACCACAAATTTGATATTAAAATATTTATTTTATGATTAATATGAGGTCTAGAATATGAGAATATGCATATGTTAAAGTTTCATGAAGAAATTTTTTGAGTAAAGTGTCCAATTGGAAATTAGGGACTAAATTGAATAAATTGCAAAACTTGGATTCTAGAAGCAATTTGTATGAAATTGCTTTATATTATTAATTAGAGGTCCTTAGAGAGTAATTTACCCGATTTCTAAGTTTTTGGACAAAAATGGGCTTGCATGGATGAAATTTTAAAGAAAGGGCATTTTGGTCATTTGGCATTTTAACGAAATAAAATGGAAATAATAAGCCAAAACTCAGCTCATCTTTTTCATGTTGCTGCCGAAAATTTGGGGTTCTCCATAGCTAGGGTTTTCAAGCTCAATATTAAGTGCTCCCAAGCCCCGTTTTTAATGTTCTTCATATTTTTGAAATCCCTGTAGCTTACTCTCTCTATTTCTACCCATATTTCATGCTAAGGTTCATGTTTAAAAATTTACCCATGCATGAGTTACTTGTATTTTGATGTTTTATGGAAGAATATGAAAGTTGGATGTGTGATAAACATCTTTTCCTAGGTGATTTTCATGAAAAACCCCTAAAAAGACCTTTTTACAAAAGGTGTAAAGTATGAGGTAGAAATGTGAAATAATGGAAAAATATGGGCTGCCATAAGAGGGAAAAGTGTTCGGCTAGGCTTGGGTAAGGTAGAAATAGCATGCATTTCAGTATACGAGCCTAGGGACTAAAACATAAAAATATGGAAGGGTAGGGGCAAACGGTCATTTGGACCGGGGGTGAAATACACTTGAAAAGGTATAATGTGAGGTGTTAATAATTTAATTTTATTATTATAGACCCCGAGGAACAAATTCCGGAGGTCGATCAAGGAAAATGAAAAGTTTCAGAATAACCAAAACACAATTCCGAGATGAATACAAGGTAAGTTCAGATAACTTAAAGTAAATTCATAGTATGCTTAATTGCAAGATTTATGAATGTATGGTAATTGCATTTGATGATGGCATGAAAATCTATGAAATACATCCTTGATAATGACATGTTGATAAATGTCCCGGTTGAGGTTGAAAAGGGAATCTGATGGATAAACCATGGCTTACATGACTTGAAATCCTGCATGTGTTGTAGAAAGGATTTAGCTCGGACGGGTAATCCTTTGATCTCAAATATAAAAAGGATCTAGGTCGGACGGGTGTTCCTTGAGTGATCGAGCCTCCCGAAGAATATGTGTGCATATTGGATTTATCCTGGACAGGTAATCCGATTAGGGTCTGAATTTAGCCTGGACTGGTATTTCAGATCCGAGCTCATTAAGGGTGTTTGTCGCTATAAGGGATTTAGCCTAGACTGGTAATCCTGACATCACCTTATGAGTTTAAATACGGGTGATTTAGCTTGGATTGGTAATCCTGCTGTAAGATGTGAGGTTCGTGGGAGTGTGTACATAAGATGATCGCTTTTATGACTTGACGGTAAATGGATAATCGATCGAGATTTCCAAGAAACTCAACAGGATTAACATGAGATATAAAAATGAAAATATTGGATGATGAGCTCATCTAAGACAAATTACATGGTGTATTATTATTGTGACTAACTTGTTGATTGAGTGCATGTGATAGGGAAGCCATTTCATTCTTGTTGGTATATTTGCTAAATATGGTTGTATGCTAATTACTTGGTAAGTTTACTTTCCAGTTATTCGGGCTTACTAAGCATGTAAATGCTTACCCCTCTTTTTTCCCTGTCTTACAGAGCTCGAGACTCGTAAAGATTGGAAGATGGTTGAAAAATCAACACACTATCAGTTAGTTCAGCTTTGGTATATAGATACTCTTATTTTGTTTAATGGCATGTATAGGGCTTTAGTTCACTTTGTGATATGTGTCATTTGAATTGCCCATATGAAAACTTGTAAAAGTTTACATATCTTTTTGTATTTGGCCATGGAAATTGGCTTATTTTGAAGTAGGCTATGACCTACAAATCTATGCATGTTTATGTTTACATGGAATGGCTTGCCCATAATTGTCAATGAGTTACAATAATGAGCCAATCTTAAAGGTGTTAATGAGGCATGGAAAATCCTTAATATAAAGGAAATAACCTAGCATGTATAAAACCGATGATATGAGGTTTACATGCAATGAGGTTTATCAAGGATATATGTAAGTATATAATCTGGCCTTATTATGTATTAAGGTAACCTATAAGTGTGATTGGTTGATAGAGGGTGACCAAAGGCTTAGAAAACAGCCTAACAAGGTCCACACAGGTAGACACACGGGCGTGTGTCTAGGCCGTGTGTGACACACGGATTGCCACCATGGGCGTGTGGTATGGTCGTGCGTCCCCTGCATCTAAAATTTTAAGTCAGTGTCGAGCATAGCTAGACACACGGGTGTGTGTCTTGGCCGTGTGCCCCTAAATGTATGCTGACATCATAAATAGAGAGTTACACGGGCTGAGGGCAAGGGTGTGTCCCAAGCCACACGGGCGTGTGCCACCACACGGCCCCACTCACACGGGCGTGTGACTCACTAAAGCAAGGAAATTTAACAAGTTGCCCAAAGTTTATCGAATGTTCTCAGTTTTGTCCCGAACCACCCTGATGTATGTTTTAGGTCTCGAAGGCCTGTATAAGGGACAATATGCGTGTGTTTGAAAATTTTTAATTTTGGGTGAAATTTGGTGACCCGATTTAGTGTGTTTGTGAATGTGTAAGCCCGGTAGCACCTCGAACCTTGTCCCGACGTTGGGTACAAGTGAGGGTTGTTACCAACGCTGCTCTATGTCTAGAGTCATCCAAATAATCTAACCTTTTCAGAATTAGATTTAGTTTATGGGCATACTGCACACTCATCTATGTCTAGGGAATGTACGCATAAAATTAGGAAATAAAAGCAATTGATGAAACAGTAGATTAGATCAAATATATGCTTCAACCATTAAAGAAAATAAAAGTTTCATCATATAATCCTAACCCTATGAGATTTAATTCATGGGTTGGTGATTAAAATTCAAGTTCAAAATAACATCCATCATCGTTTTGATCAAGTAAATTCAAGTGAGAACGAATTAAGAAATAATGGAAAAACTGAAGAAGATGGTTGTCACCAAACCAATCCACAATTCAACAATACAGTGTCCTATGGTTGCTGAGAGGACTGCCTTCAGCTTCCTCTTTTCGTCTCTACTCAACCATTACCCTCTATTTTTGCCTCTGGATTTCTTCATCTTTTAGGTTTTCCTTCTTTAGCTTTTTATAAGCATTTCCTCCTAGGATAGCTCCAACAACCCACGATATCCTCTCCTCTTTTCTAGGCAATTTTTTCTAGTACAAGTAGAGTTGGGCTAAGACTGGTATGCATTGATTATTGACTCGGTCATCTTCTTGAATTACTACGGCATACAAGGTGGCAAACTGTACAACCTTTGGTCCTAGTAAACCTTCACTCATTTATTTCTTTCTCCGCATCCTACACTTTTCAAACCACCAAAAACAACCCTTTCACACGTAATTAAAAGTATCTAACATGTAAACACAGTCCAACCTCCTAATAACAATGATAAAATTACTATAGAAATGTCCTAACACACCACTAAATGTACTCATGTACAAGCAATTAGATAGGTCTAAAGGAATGAAATATAATTCTTTTCAAAAGTTATAAAGAAGTTGCATTAAAACTTGACATGATAGACCTAAGGTGCACCACTTTATAGCACACCCTAGGCCTGCTAAGAGGGGGAATAGACTATTACAGATCAGTACTTACCGACTCGAGCCCTACTAGGGATCCAGGTTTTCGACCCATGACCCAGAAGATTAAGTGTGAAGCAAGCCACAAGAGGACAGCAAGGTGATTTCGTAGATCCTACTTGCAAAGTGAGCTCAAAGACTTAGCTCGCAATGCAAGGCCATAGATCCATCTCGCAAGGACCTAGGGAGCTCACAAAAAGGGGATGCGTGATCCGCAAGCCTTATAACAGCCTATTTTTACTAAAATCAAAACAGTTGTTTTGGGACCACAAATCTGGCCAGAAAGAAATTTTATTTTAATATTATTGCATGGTCTGCATAATGATAGGAATGTTATATGAAAATTCTGATATAATGTGTTTAATTATGGAAATGACCAAATTGCATAAAATATAAAAGTTGAGTTTTAGTAGCTATAAGTACCAAATAGCTATGGGATTCAAAACTTGAGGTCCTTATATGGTAACTAGACCATTAAACAAAATTTAGTAGATATTTTTTATGAATCATCCATGGAAAATTAGAAATAGGCAAGGACTAAATTGGAAAATGGAAAAAATTAAAAGATGATAATTAAATTAATAGAAAATATCATCTTATTTTCATCATCTTCCCTAAAATTTGTATGGAAACCCTAGGAAAGAGAAAACAAGCTTTCTTGGCTTAATTGGGTAAGTATTCTTGTCCAGTTTTTAGTAATTTTTATATTTTTGACATCGGAATAGCTTAATCTATCTATTTTGGGGATTAATTTGAAAAGTTATCAAAGTATAGAAGTTTTTTCATGGATGAATATGCTGAAATTTTGAAATATATGGTAGAAAATGAAAGGTTGTTGATAGATAAACAACTTTTACAAAGAGAATTTTGATGAAATTATTATTTAGGGACTAAATTGTAAAGATGTAAAAGTTATTGAAAAATTTTGAATTTTGGGAAATACATGTGCTGTAAAAGTTATATGAAAATTTTGGTTAGGCTTGGAATAAGGATTAAATTGCATGAATTTCATTTTTCAAGCCTAGGGACGAAATCGTCATCTATGAAAAGTATAGGGGCAAAATAGTAATTTTACCTAGGATGTGAATTGAATTAAATTGAGTATGAAATGGATTAAATTGATGTTAATTCATTTATATAGATCATGAAAGACCTAATACTGAGTTGGATAGAGAAAAACAAAAAGTTCGGATTAGTAGATTTCATATACGAACAAGTATCGAGGTAGTTTGTGTAACTAAATTGTGTACATTTATATGTTTGCATTAAATGTTGTATATGTGAATTGTATAATTGTCATGTATGTGAAATTGATTGAATATTCGATAATGCCTGATAAATGTCAAATCCCGTTTGAATAAATGAAAGTCGATGGATACAAGATTTTCCGTATTGGTTGTAGTCTAGCATATGTTGCGGACACACCACAGCTCTTATGAGCATCCCGTTATAAGCCCTCTCGAGCTTCCCATATAAGGTTCATGTGAGCTTCCTGATAATAGCTCTTCGGAGCGTCCCGGTAGTTTGTGATCCTACATTTGTTGTGGACACACCTTAGCTCTTAGGAGCATCCTGATTAAAGGTTTTTTGTGAACTTCCTGTTAAATTGGCTCTTTGTGAGCTTTCTGATAGTGCTCGCTTGAACTTCCAGATATGGTTCTTCACTTTCCAATATGGTTCTTTGTGAACTTCCTGATAAGGTTATTTGTGAACTTTCCAATTATGGCTCTTATGAGCTTCCCATTATATAGCCCGGATAAGTTTCCCGATAGGCTCTTTATGAGCTTCTAGAAATGGCTTTGTATGAGCTTTCCATTACAAGGCTCGAGAGTGTGCTTCTTGATTATGTGCCCTAATTGGTTACTCCTGGAAATGAATTAACGAATTATAGTAGTGTACACTAAAGTGTACTATATGATCATATCCATCGATATTTCAAATAAATTCAACAGGTAATGTTCTGACATGGCTAAACTGAACTTGAAATGATTTGTTATTAAAGTGTACATGTAATATAGAATAATGATATAGAAAGCATATGTATATGAAAGACATTAAATGATGAGCTCATCCATGTTCTTGGTATATGTGAGTTACAAGACTAACATGATTGGTGAAGTTGTGTTTTAGGTTATAAGCCAAATTGCTGGGATGCATTATTGTATGCTTATTTTAAATGTAAATATATGATAAGTTAAATTCCTGTTATACAAACTTATTAAGCATTAACTGCTTACCAGGTTTTATTTTCTCTGTATTATAGTGCTCAGAAGCTCGTAAAGGTTAGAGATTGGTCGGAGTATCATCACACTATCCTCTAGCTTGTTTTGGTATAAATAGAAAAATTATTTTGATATAATGGCATGTATAAGCTAATTTTACCAATGATGATAAGTAAATGGATGTTTGTAATCAAGCCATTGGAATGGCTAGTAATGGTATATTTTGGTATGATAATGTAAAGTTATATCATGTTTAATACATACATTATAAGGTATGGTTAGATTGAATTAGGGTAATATATATATTCTTGCAAAAAGGTAAGTTTGACTATATGAATGTATGTAACGTTATACTATACATATTAATGATGTTTTCTTAGTTTCATGCTTGAAATTGGTTGGTATATATGTACAAGTATTGTTGTAGGTTATTGGCAAATTTGGGTGAGAAATAAGGCTAGAAAATGGTTGTATTTTGTCCACACAGGTAGACACATAAGCGTGTGTCATATGGGCATGTAGTTTGGCCGTGTGTCCCCTACATCCTAAAATTTAAGAAACAGAATGCTCAAAATTGGGCACACGGAAGAGACAAGGGTGTCTGTCTTGACCGTTCGAAACACGCACAAAATTTATGAAAATTAAATTGACCACACAACCTAGTACACGGGCATGTGGCAAGCCATGTGGCACAAGTTAAAGATTTACACGAGTAAGGACACGGGCTGGAACACGGTTGTGCACCTCACATCGAATGCCAACACGGCTTGAGACATGAGGATGTCATCTGGCCGTGTGAGCCACACAACCTACTCAAACGAGCGTGTGACCCATGTATATGAGAAAAATTTTAAATTTTGTGAAAAATTCTCTGAGATCTTGGTTTAGTCCCGACTTGTTTCTAAAGCTTAAATTGGGCCTCGAGGATCTATTCAAGGGACGATATGATTATTTTCAAATATGAATAGTAAATGACATGAAATGTTTTTAATTTTTTTGTAAATTTAGGTAATGCTTTGTAACCCTATTTTAGCAATGGATACGGGTTAGGGGTGTTATATTTATTGGAATCAGAGCTACGGTGTAATCTATTCTCGGACTAACTTAGAAAGTATGAGTTTAGCTATACATGCCATTATAATTTGTGATAGTGTGATATCTCCTGACCATTTGAAATGTGTTTTTCATATAGTAATGTCACCCAACCAAGCTAGAGTTGAATCCGAGGAAGTTGAGAGCAATGCTCCAGCTTTAGTTCAAAGAGCTACATCTAATAGTAGAAGGCTCGAATCTGAGGGCCGAGGTGAGGAGTCAAAAGAAGTCTTCTTCCAAATGATGAATGAGTGGTTTACAAAATTCATAAGAACAAATCCTTCTGTACAACAACCTCCCTCTCCTGCTCCTCAACCGGTTCTTGAGATGCCACAAGGTGCTGAACCTGTTAGAACTAGTAAGCCTCCGGTAAATAAAATTTGTAAATATGGGGTAGAAGAATTTAGGACTACTGTTGAAGATGATCCGGAAAGGGCTGAGTTTTGGTTAGGAAATACCATCAAGAGTTTTAGATGAATTATCATGTACACCAGTTGAATGCCTGAAATGTGTTGTATCATTGTTAAAAGATTCGGCTTATCGGTGGTGGAATACTTTGATTTCTGTTGTACCGAGAGAAAATGTTACATGTGAGTTTTCCAAACGAAATTCAGAAAGAAGTACATTAGCTAGAGATTTCTATATTAGAAAAAGAAAGAATTTTTAGAATTCAAACAGGGAAGTATGACAGCATCTGAATATGAATGAAAATTAGTTAGATAGAGCAAATATGCCAGAGAATGGGTTCTGATTAAGGCTGATATGTACAAATGTTTCGAAGAAGGTTTAAATGAAGATATCAAACGGTTGATTTGAATTCTAGAATTAAGGGAATTTGTGGTATTGGTTGATCGAGCACACAAAGCTAAGGAATTAAGTAAGAAAAGAAGCAAGCAGAGAAAGAAGTTTGAATTTCTGGTAAGAGATTTATGGGCAAGTCACAATCAACTACTTCAAAGAAATCAAAGAAGTACCATGATCATTTTACTGTATCTACAGGGCATTCTGGAAAAAAAGGAGGCTCACAACACTCTAATCCAAGATCTTCGTCTCCATCCGTTACAAGTGTAGGGAGTATTGGAAATTCTAAGCCAAGATGCAAACATTGCAATAAATTGCATTTCGATGAATGTCGCATAAAAAGTAGAGCTTGTTTTAGATGTGGTTCTTTTGACCACTATCTCAGAGACTGCCCAGAAAAGCCTGTAAAAGATACTGTTCAGACCTCTAGGCCGAGTAATCCTGTATTGAGAGGTAGACCATACCGACACCTTAGCAATGTTAGTGGTACCTAAGGTGTGACAAATTATTCAGCAGACAAATCTGAAGCCAGAGCACCGACAAGGACATATGCTATACATGCAAGAGAGGATGCTTCTACACCTGATGTTATTACTGGTACATTTTCTCTTCTTGACACTGATATTACTACTTTGATTGATCTTGGTTCAACACATTCATTTATATGCACGAATTTAGTGTCTGTTTGAAACACCCCAAACCCGGCCTGGACGTTATGACCGAACCGGGCGATGTCACATGAGAGTGTTTTTGAAAATACATTGACCTTAAATCTGTCCCAATTATTAATCTTACTTAGTTTGGGAAAATGTGTTTTAATTGATTTGTTTTAAAACATTTCTTTTGCGTGGAAACTTTTGAAAACCCAATAAGTTTTTGGGAATCGCTTCTTCTATGAAACAATTAGCTGTTAGGAAAACTGAGTTTAGTCTAAAATCTCATAAACAGTTTAAAAATCCAAATAAAGTTTCGAATTACATCAACCAACCGAGCACATAATTAAAAAGAAATGAATACCGGAACTGAGTTTAAAACAATCTAAATATGTGTGGCCACCATCGATTCCTCCGCTGCACTGAACCGTCAAGTTTGTGGATTACCTACACAGATTAAACAGAAAAGGGTGAGTTTTTGCAAACTCAGTGTCTAATCCCCTCAAAAAATATACACAATAGGCAAAATCAAGCATATCCAAATGTCATATAGCTCGGGCCTGAACCCTTTACAGAACCGGTGTGAACCTTAGTCAACTCAGATACAGAATTAGATACGAATGGGCCTTAGCCCTTCTTAGATATATCATGCATAACAGAGCAAAATAACAAAGTCCTACCCACGAGCCTCTACACACCAACTTCGTCAAACCCTACACACCATGTGAGAATAAAATCGACCCACCCATCCCTACACACCACGCTGTACCGAAATGTGACACATAATTAGATAATTGTAGCTGTGCTGCCAGATATCAGGCTTAGGAGCGTTTCAGAATACTTCCTCCATATACAATAACCCAACCCTGATGCAATGTAGCATACAATACATGACGTGTAAATATGCAATTCACAGATCATACATACAAATTAGTCTACATGCTAAAAGTAACATGCTAGAGCACACATATCACATAGTCAGATCATGTAATCAGGGGTCAAGTAACTCTTACCGATCCTATGGTAGGTCCCAATCGACTTGGGCGACCCGAGCAACCTTTCAGAGTATTTTAGAAAATTGGGCTCACACGGCCCAAATTGGCCTTGGCTGTGTGGATCACACGGCCTGCCCCAGAATTCCACATGCTTATATGGTTCACCCATGTGGCCCCATACGGCCTAATTGGTCGAGCCCGTGTCTCGTACACGGCCTAGCCAGTCTTCACATGGCTGTGTCATGTGCCTATGTCACGTGTGCACGGCCTAGTTCATCGATCACACACCTGTGTGCTGCCACACAGCCTACCATATGCCCATATGGCGTCAACAGTTTCATTTTTCGGCTTTTGTCGATTCACGTTTTCTGTGTTTCCAGATACACACCTATATCATTTTTGTCATAGAAACACTCCTGAGATATCTATCACCTAAAATTGACCAATATGTACCCAATTTAGCCACTTAAATTGTTATTTGATCGAAACTTGATGAGGTATTCTAACTTAAAACCATTAAAATCCCTTACCTTCGAACAATCACTAGTAATTCGCACTTCCACAACACCGATTGCAAACTTCAGACTTTTTAATTCCCTTAAACACAAAACAACCTCTATTAGAAAAGATTTAACCTTCTAACACGAAACTATATTCACAACACTTACCAAAGGATCAAAACAGCATTGTACACCGAAAGATACCGGAGAAGGAATCGCAAAAAGAATGAGAGAAGGGAACCAAAACTTTCGGCTGAATAGGAAGAAGAAAAAGAAAAAAACAGAGAGTTGGAGAGAAAGTTTCCAGTTTTTTTCTGGAAAGAAAATTTGGGAACTAATTATCCAAATTCGACTACCCATACTATCTCAACCACCCACTACTCAGATTCCCATAACAACTCAAACTCCTAGCCACCAAACCGAGCAAAAATATTCACTCATGCTCATGAAGGGATTCGAACACTAGACCTTCAGCAACTTAACACACCACTTAACCACCAGACCAGCAGGCACATTCTGATATTTTCTTATCAAACATTAAACTTAAGCCTACTGAGGAAGGTTAAGGCTTATATTAGAAAAAATACCAAAATTTTTCAAACGAAAGGCTTGAACTTGAGACCTCTCACACACACCCAGAACACTTAACCACTGAAGCAAATACAGATTTGTGTCAATTAATAGTAAAAGTAGACACATAAAATTTGGGGCGTTATAACTCTACCCTCTAAAAGAAAATTTCGTCCTCAAAATTTACCTGATCAGAATAGATGAGGATATTGCTGACGCATCGCGTCCTCAAGCTCACACGTGGCCTCCTCAGAGCTATGATTCCGCCAAAGCACCTTCACTAACGGGATGGTCTTTCTTCGCAGAACCTTATCGTCACGATCTAAAATCTAAATCGGCTCTTCCTTAAACATTAGACCTGGCCTAATCTTAATCTCTTCCACAGGAACAAAGTGCATGGCATCAGAGCGGTAGAGTCTCAACATTAAGACATGAAACACATCGTGTATGCGATCTAACTCTGGAAGTAGCTCCAACTAGTATGCAACTAGCCCCACTCATCTAAGAATCCGGTACGGCCTAATAAACCGAGGGCTTACTTGCCCTTACAACCGAACCTCAGTACCTTCTTCTATGGTAAGACCTTGAGGAAAATGAAGTTTCCTATAGAATACTCTATCTCTCGACACTTCAGATTTGCATAGGACTTCTACCTATCAGAAGCTGCTTTCAGTCTGTCCCAAATCAATCTAACTTTATCCTCAGTTTCAGAAACTAATTCCGAACCCAGAACATGCCGTTCACCCAACTTAGTCCAGTACAAGGGAGTACGAGACTTACGAGCATACAGTGCCTCGTAAGGTGCCATCTGTATACTGGACTGATAACTATTATTGTAGTCGAACTCTGCCAAAGGTAAGTACTCCTCCCAACTGCCTCGAAAATTGATAACACAGCTCCTCAACATATCCTCCAGCACTTGAATCACCCTCTCTAACTGACCATCTGTTTGAGATGAAAAGCAGTACCGAAGTCTAACCTTGAACCTAAAGCCTCATGCAGTTTCTTCCAGAATTGAGACGTGAAAGGAGGATCCCTATCAGAGATGATCGAGATAGGTACCCCATGCAACCTCACTATTTGAGAAATATAGAGCTTGGCCAACTTTTGCAGAGAAAAGTCTATCCTGATTGGGATGAAGTGCAAAAATTGGTCAATCGATCCACGATAACCCAGACAGAATCCTTCTTAGTGGGTGTTAGAGGCAACCCACTAATGAAGTCCATCGTTACTCGCTCCCATTTCTACAACGGTATCTTAACCGGGTGCAAGAAACCCGAAGGTAACTTATGCTTGGCCTTAACTTGCTGACACGTCAAGCAGCGAGCAACGAAGTCAGTAACCTCACGCTTCAACCTTGGCCACCAGTATAATTCTTGCAAATCTCGGTACATCTTGCTCCCACCGGGATGCATAACATAAGGGTTACTATGAACTTCCCTCAGAATCGACTGTCTCAAGTCCTAATCATTTGGTACACAAATCTGACCGCGGAAACACAATACGCCATCCTTATTAATCCTAAAATTCATAATAACACCACTCTCTACCTGATGAAAACGCAACTCCAAAGACTTGTCCCCCATCTGTTTATCTCTGATTTGATCAATCCGTGTCGGTCTCACTTGAAGTTTAGCTAGCAGACTCTTATTATCGAAAAGACTCAATCGAGCGAACATCGCTCTCAGATTGGTCATAGCCCTACTACTTAACGCATTGGCCACCACATTGGCCTTACCAAAATGGTACTCGATAGTGCAGTCGTAATCTTTAAGCAATTCAACCCATCTACGCTGCCTAAGGTTTAACTCCTTCTGAGTGAGGAGATACTTGAGGCTCTTGTAATTGGTGTCGATGATACACTTCTCACCATACAAGTAATGCCTCTAGATTTTCAGTGCGAATACCACTACGGCCAACTCCAAGTCGTGCGTCAGATAGTTTGCTTCATGAGTCTTGAGCTGTAAGATACATACACAAGTACCTTTCCGTCTTGCATCAGAACACAACCCAGACCCACATGCGACGCATCATTGTATACCATAAAGTCTTTACCGGGCTCAGGCTATATCAGAACAGGAGCCTGAGTTAAAACTATCTTGAGCTTATCAAAGCTCTTCTGCTATGCATCAGTCCAAATGAAAGGAACTACCTTACGTAGTAGCTTAGTCATCGAAGCTGCGATCAAGGAGAACCCTTCTACGAAATGTCAATAATATCCTGCCAGCCCCAGAAAACTGCGAATCTTAGACACATTCTTCAGCTGTTTCCAATCCAACACAGCCTCAATCTTAGACAATCGACTTGTATCCCCTCAACAGAAACTACATGTCCCAGAAATGTCACTTCCCGAAGCCAGAACTCACACTTGTTGAACTTCGCATAAAACTGTTTCTCACGAAGAATCTGTAGAACCACTCTGAGATGTTCATCGTGCTAATTCTCTGTATTAGAATACACCAAAATATCGTCAATGAACACCACTACAAATTGATCCAGGAAGGGCTGAAATACTCGGTTCATTAAATCCATAAATGCAGCCGGTGCATTAGTCAACCCAAAGGGCATAACTAGGAACTCGTAATGTCCATAACGAGTCCTAAATGCCATCTTATGCACTTCGGCCTCCTTAACTCTCAACTGATAATAGGCCGAACGCAGATCAATCTTAGAAAACACAGAGGCCCCTCTGAACTGATCAAATAAGCCATCTATCCTTGGAAGTGGATACTTATTCTTGATTGTTAGCTTGTTCAACTGACGGCAGTCGATACACATCATCATTGTCCCATCTTTCTTTTTTATGAACAGAACAGGTGCTCCCCACGAAGACATACTGGGACGAATAAACCCACGATCCAACAACTTCTGAATCTAAACTTTAAGTTCCGTCAGCTCTTTCGGTGCAATTCGGTAAGGGGCGATAGACACCAGAGCTGTACTAGGAATCAACTCAATCCCAAACTCTACCTCACGGCACGGAGGCAACCTCGGTAACTCTTCATGAAAGACATCCAAAAAATCTCTTACAGTTCTGATATCCTTAACAGAAGAGTCCCTAGAATCTGAAACACTCACATAAGCCAGATAAGCCTCACATACTTTCCAGAATAATTTTTCTGCCACTAACGCAAAGATCAAATTAGTCAAAAAATCTCGATGTTCCCCAATCACAACTATCTCGACGCCCTCCTCGGTTCTCAGAACAACCCTCTTAGAAGCACAGTCAAGACTTACTCGGTGTTTGACTAACCAGTCCATCCCTAAAATTAAATCGAACTCCCCAAATAGAAGCTCCATCAAATCTTCCAGAAACACTGTCCCTTGGACCTCCAACGAAACATCTCTATACAATTTGCTGACTCAGATAGACTGCCCCAAATGACTCACAACAGTCACCTCACTACCAGTACTCACAATCAGAATCCCCAAAGTTTCAGACATAGTACTAGCTACATATAAATGTGTAGAGCCTATGTCTATCAGTGCAAGATAATGTACATTATAAATTAAAAACATACATAAAATGACATCTGAAGCATCTCATTCCTCTCGACGACGAGCAGCATAAACCAGAGCAAGCTGCCTCACCTTAGTACGCCCAGCACCTCTTCCCGGTGCTCTCTATCCACGGCCCATGCCGTTACCACCCCTAACCTCACCATGGCCTCTAGGTGGCTACTGAACTACCCTTGGCGGCTGCATAGTACCAATACTCGTAGCTTGCATCTACTAGGTCCTCAATGGACAATCCCAAACACGATGCTCAATCGAATCACACCTCAAGCATGCCCCAGTAGTCCTCCAACACTCGCTCGGATGGCATCTATCACAGTGTCCATAGAGCGCACCCTAGAAGGTGTAGTAAGAGGCCACTCTCACTGGCCCATCAGATCTGACCTTTTTCTTAGGCCTCATCGCAGCACTCGAGGGCTCTAATTCCCTCTTATTCTTTCCTTTCTCTCAGTTCTAACGCTCAGCGCGCTTAACCTCCTCTACGATCTTCACCTTCTCAACTAGAATAGAGAATTCACGCTCCCTCTACGGAGCTATCAGAACTCGCAAACTATCCCTGAGACCATCCCCAAACCAAACACAACACTCATACTCAATCGCAACTATGCCCCATACATAACGGCTTAACCTTAAGAACTCGGCCTCATACTCGGCCACTGAACTGTCTCCCTAGGTGAGATTAAGGAACTCGTGCCTCCTAGCATCAATGTAGCTGGGCCCAACATACTTACCCTGGAAGGTAGTCTTAAAATAATCCCAGGTCAACAGGTCGGGCTGAGAGCCCTCTTTAACCGTGAGCCATCACTGGTCTACCTCATTACGTAACAGAGAAACAGCCCCCTTAAGCTTCTGCTCGGCAGTAAAATCCAGGTCGTCCATAATTCTCTCTGTGGCCTCCATCCAATATTCAACCATATTAGGGTCAACTCCAGCGACACCCCTGAATAACTTAGCCCCATTGGACCGGATTCGTTCGTAACCGACCTTCGGCCCCTAGAACTAGTACTGGGCCCAGCGACCCTCTCTATAATCTGTGGCATGGCCTAGGACAGTGCGTCGTCTCTAACCGTATGATCATGAGACCCTGACCCAGTCTCTATAATAGGCGACAGCAGTGTCTCGCTAGTATCCAGATTCAGAATAGTATCAGATGCCAAGAACTCAGTTCGAGCCCCTCTACGGCTCCTACCCTGGACTCTAGTACCCCGTTCACGAGTACCACATATGCTCATCGTAAATTTTGAAATTTATCTGTTTTAACTGTTTCATGCATTAGTTAACAGTTTCGATATTTTATTAACAGATATTTTATGTAATACAGTATCAGAATGTTCAGAGGCTGTTATTGCGAGTAGTAGTCTCACTACAATTTTTGTTTTACACTACCTAGAGTGTTTTCAGTGTAATATACTACTTAAAGTAGTTTCAGAATATTCTAATCATATTTTCAGACAATTCTAAATAAAGTTTCAAAAAACTTACAGGATCGGCGCCGGAGACTCAATGTGCCACATATTTATTCCAAAAAAAATATTTCAAATTATTTACAAATCATTTCTTTAAAACCAACATTTAACACCAAAATTCACAGTCGAATTTTACAACGTGACTCTGATACCACTAAATATAACACTTCAAACCTAGCCTGGACGTTATGGCTGAATCGGATGATGTTACATGAGAATATTTTTGAAAACGTATTGACCTTAAACTGTCTCAATTATTGATCTTAATTAGTTCGGGAAAACATGTTTTAATTTATTTATTTTAAAACATTTCTTTCGCGCGGAAACTTTTGAAAACCCAATAAGTTTTTGGGAACCATTTTGTGTATAAAAATATTAGCTTTTAGGAAAATCGAGTTTAGTCTAAAACCCCATAAATGGTTTTAAAATCCAAATAAATTCATGAATTACATCAACCAACCCAGCACACAATTAAAAAGAAATGAATACCTGAACTGAGTTTAAAACAGTCTAAATATGTGTAGCCACCGTCGAGTCCTCCGCTACACTGAACCGTCAAGTCTGAGGATTACCTACACTGATTAAACAAAAAAGGGTGAGTTTTTGCAAACTCAGTGTGTAATCCCCTCACAAAATATACACAATAGCAGAAATCAAGCATACATCCAAATGTCAGATAACTCGGGCTTCAACCCTTTATAGAACCGGCGTGAGCCTTAGTCCACTCAGATACTGAATCAGTTATGAACGGGCGTTAGCCCTTCTCAGATATATCATGCATAATAGAGCAGAATAATAAAGTCCTACCTACGAGCCTCTACACACCAACTCTGTCCAACCCTACACACCATGTGGGGATAAAATCAACCCACCTATCCCTACACACCACACTGTACTGAAATACGACACATAATCAGATAATTATAGCTCTGCCGTCAGATATCAAGCTTAGGAGCCTTTCCGAATACTTCCTCCATATACAATAACCTAACCCCGATGTAATGCAGCATACAATACATGACGTGCAAATATGCAATTCATAGATCATACATACAAATCAGTCTACATGCTAAAAGTAACATGCTAGAGCACACATATCACATAGTCAGATCACATGATCAGGGGTCAAATAAATCTTACCGACCCTACGGTAGGTCCCAGTCGACTTGGGTGACCCGAGTAGTCTTTCAGAGTATTTCAGAAAATTGGGTTCACACGCTCATGTGGCCTGCCCGTATAGGCCCACACGCCCGTGTGGCCCACACGACCTAAATTGGCCTTGGCCGTGTATCACACATCCTGGTCCAAAATTCTACATACCCATGTGGCCCATACGGCCCAATTGGTCGAGCCCGTGTGTCGCACACAGCCTAACCAATCCTCATATGGTCGTGTCATGTGCCCGTGTCACACGGGCACGGCCTAGTTCGTCGATCACATGCCCGTGTGTTGCCACACGGCCTATCATATGGGCGACCACACGCTCGTGTGGCATCGACATTTTCATTTTTTGGCTTTCACCGATTCACATTTTCTATGTTGATGGGTACACACCTGTATCGTTTTTACCGTAGAAACACTCCCGAGATATCTATCACCTATAATTGACCAATATGTACCCAATTTAGTCATTTAAATCATTATTAAATTTAAACTTGACGAGGTATTCTAACTTAAAACCATTAAAATCCATTACCTTTGAACGATCACCGGTAATTCACATTTCCACAACACCGATTGCAAACTCCAGACTCTTTAATTCCCTTAAACACAAAACAACCTCTATTAGTAAAGATTCAACCTTCTAACATGAAACTATATTCACAACAATTACCGAACGATCAGAATAGCATTACACACTGAAAGATAATGGGGAAGAAATCACAAAAAAAATGAGAGAAAGGAACCAAAACTTTTGACTAAAGAGGAAGAAGAAAAAGAAAAAAAACAGAGAGTTGGAGAGAAAGTTGTAAGTTTTTTTTCCTAGAAAGAAAATTTGGAAACTAATTATCCAAATTCCACTACCCATACTATCTCAATCACCCACTACTTAGATTCCCTTCACAACTCAAACTCCCAGCCACCAAACCGAGCAAAAATATTCACTCATGCTCATGAAGGGATTTGAACACTCGATCTTCAACAACTTAACACACCACTTAACCACCAGACCAGCAGCCCATTCTGATATTTTCTTATCAAACATTAAACTTAAGCCTACTGGGCAAGGTTAAGGCTTATATCAGAAGAAATACCAAAATTTGCCAAATGAAAGGCTTGAACTTGGGACCTCTCACACACACCCAGAACACTTAACCACTAAAGCAGATACAAATTTGTGTCAATTAATAGCAAAAGTATAAACATAAAATGTGGGGCGTTACACTGTTAAAATTTTACTTGTTGAATTCACTGAATTTGGGGTTAAAGTTTCAAACCCCCTAGGCCAGTATGTTATGGTTGATAAAGTTCGTAAAAACTGTCCGTTGATGGTAAAGAGTTATTGTTTCTCGGTTGATTTGATGCTATTGCCCTTTGATGAATTTGATGTAATTTTGGGAATGGATTGGCTAACTCAACATGATGCAGTGGTGAATTGTAAACAGAAGTACATTGTGTTGAAATGTCAGAATAGTGAATTACTTCATGTTGAATCTGATAAACTGGAGGAGCTATCTAATGTGATTTTTGCTATATTAGCACAGAAATATATCAGAAAAGGGTACGATGCTTACCTTGCTTATGTGTTAAACACTAAAGTATCTGAGTCGAAGATTCAATTAGTACCGGTTGTTTATGAATTTCCTGATATATTTTCGAAAAAATTACCCGGATTACCGCCTGTCAGAGAAGTAGAATTTTCTATAGATCTTATTCTAGGAACAACTCCTATATCTATAGTACTTTACCGAATGGCTCCAACAGAATTAAAAGAATTGAAAGCACAGTTGCAAGAATTGACAAATAGGGGTTTTGTTCGACCTAATCATTCACCTTGGGGTGCACCGGTTCTCCTTGTAAAAAAGAAAGATGGATCGTTGAGGTTGTATACTGATTACAGACAGCTCAACAAGGTTACAATTAAGAACAAGTATCCATTGCCTCAACTTGATGACTTGTTTGATCAGTTGAAATGTGCCACTATATTTTCTAAAATAGATTTTCATTCTGGATATTATCAGCTACGGGTAAAAGATTCGAATGTGCCAAAGACAGCTTTCAGAACTAGGTACGGACACTATTAATTTCTTGTCATGTCGCTCAGGTTAACAAATGCACCTACAGTATTCATGGATTTAATGAATAGAATTTTTAGACCATATTTAGACAGGTTTGTTGTGGTATTTATTGATGATATTTTGGTTTATTCCCGAAATGAAAATGAACATGCTGATCATCTGATAATTGTATTGAAAACTCTGTGTGAGAAACAATTGTATGTCAAATTCAGTAAATGTGAATTTTGGCTACAGGAAGTTAGTTTTCTCAAAACATATAGTATCTGTAGAGGGTATCAGAGTGGATCCAAATAAAATTTTACCTATTGTTAATTGGAAACCACCAAAGAATGTGTCTGAAGTTAGAAGTTTTCTCGGACTAGCCAGATATTATCGAAGGTTTGTTAAAGGGTTCTCAATGATAACTTCTCCGATGACTCAATTGTTGCAGAACGATATGAAATTCGTGTGATCTGATAAATGTCAGTAGAGTTTTGACAGATTGAAAGCCTTGTTGACTGAAGCACCTGTGTTAGTTCAACCTGAATCAGGTAAAGATTTTGTAATTTATAGTGATGCATCGTTGAATGGTTTAGGCTATGTTTTGATGCAAGAAGGAAAAGTAATTGCCTATGCTTCTAGACAGTTAAAGTCACATGAAAAGAACTACTTGATACATGATCTTGAATTGGCAGCCATTATGTTTGCATTGAAAATCTGGTGGCATTACCTATTCGGTGAAAAATTTCACATATTTATAGATCATAAGAGTTAGAAGTATCTGATAACGCAGAAAGATTTGAATCTAAGACAGCACAAGTGGCTTGAGTTATTGAAAGATTATGATTTGATTATTGACTATCATCCGGGAAAAGCCAATGTAGTTGTTGATGCTCTAAGCAGAAAGTCTTTATTTGCTTTGCGAGCAATGAATACCCAATTGTCATTATCAAATGATGGTTCAGTTATAGCTGAGTTAAAAGCTAAATCGACATTTCTACAATAGATCTGTAAGCCCAAAAAGATGATAGTGAATTACAAACTAAACGAAAATAGTAAGTTGAATCCTGATTTAGAATTTTAGATTGGGTATGATGATTGTTTATTATTTAAAGGCAGAATATGTATACCAAAGAATTTAGAACTTGTACAGAAGGTTTTGAATGAAGCTCATAACGGTACTATGTTTGTTCATCCGGGAAGTAATAAAATGTACAATTATTTGAAAAAGATGTACTGGTGGCTAGGAATGAAACGGGATATTTCTGAATATGTAGCTAAATGTTTGATATGTTAACAAGTAAAAACTGAACATCAGTTGCCTTCGGGATTATTTCAGGTAGTTATGATATTGGAATGGAAATGGGAAAGAGTTACCATGGATTTTGTATTGGGATTACCTCTGTCTCCAAAAAAGAAAGATGACATTTGGGTAATTGTCGATCGGTTAACAAAATCTACACACTTTATTCCAGTACGTATGGATTTATCTTTGGATAGATTGGCTAAATTATATGTTTCAGAGATTGTTAAACTATATGGAGTGCTTGTCTCCATTATTTCAAATAGAGATCCACGATTTACATCCCGATTCTAGAATAAATTGCAAGAAGCTCTAGGTACTCAATTGCATTTTAGTACCGCATTTCATCCTAAGACTGATGGCCAATCTGAATGTGTGATACAGATTTTAGAAGATATGCTTCGGTGTTGTATTTTGAATTTTAAGGTAATTGGGAAAAGTATTTGCCTTTGGTTGAATTTGCATACAATAATAGTTATCAGTCCAATATTAAAATGGCACCATATGAGTCTCTATATGGTCGTAAATGTAGAACTCCATTGTACTGGACAAAACTTAGTAAGAAAAAGATACATGGAGTTGACTTGATTCGTGAAACGGAAGAAAAGGTAAAGATGATTCGAGATTGTTTAAAAGCAACCTCTAATCGTCAAAAGTCTTATGCCGATCTTAAATGAAAAGAAATAGAATTTTAGGTCAGTGACAAGGTATTTTTAAAAGTATCACCTTGGAAGAAAGTTCTCCGGTTTGGCCGTAAAGGAAAAATGAGTCCATGGTTCATCGAACCATATGAGATTATTGAAAGAACTGGACCTACTGCTTATCGATTGGCATTACCACCAGAACTTAACAGAATTCATAATGTTTTCCATGTGTCCATGTTACGACAATATAGATCAAATCCTTCACATTTTATTTCTCTGACAAAAATTGAGATCTAGCCTGATATGACTTACAGTGAAGAACCGATCAAAATCCTAGCACATGAAACAAAAGAATTAAGAAATAAAAAGGTAGCTTTAGTAAAAGTTCTTTGGAAACAACATGGGATTGAAGAAGCTACTTGGGAACTGGAGGATACCATAAGAAAGCAATACCCGATCCTTTTTACTGGTAAGATTTTCGAGGACGAAAATTCTTAAGGAGGAAAAGTTGTAATAGCCCATTTTCAGTAAAATCATAATAGTAATTTCGGGACCACAAATCCCAGCCTCAAAGAAAAGTTATTTTAATATTATTGCATGGTTTGTATTATGATACGAATGTTATATGAAAATTCTGATATTATGTGTTTATTTATGAAAAGGACCAAATTGCATAAAATGCAAAAGTTGAGCTCTAGTAGCTATAAGTACCAAATAGCTATGGAATTCAAAACTTGAGGTCTTATATGGTAATTAGACCATTAAAGAAAATTTAGTAGATATTTTTGATGAATCATCCATGGAAAATTATAAAAAGGTAAGGACTAAATTGGAAAGTGGAAAAAATTAAAAGATGATAATTAAATTAAATAGAAAATATCATCTTATTTTCATCATCTTCCTTAAAATTTCTATGGAAACCCTAGGAAAGAGAAAACAAGCTTTCTTGGCTTAATTGGGTAAGTATTCTTGTCCTGTTTTTAGTCATTTTTATATTTTTGAAACCGGAATAGCTTAATCTATCTATTTTGGGGATTAATTTGAAAAGTTATCAAAGTATAGAATTTTTTCAAGGATGAATATTCTAAAATTTTGAAATTTATGGTAGAAAATGAAAGGTTTTTGATAGATTAACAACTTTTACAAAGTGAGTTTTGATGAAATTATGATTTAAAAACTAAATTGTATAGATGTAAAAGTTATGGAAAAATTCTGAATTTTGTGAAATACATGTGCTGTAAAAGTTATATGAAAATTTCGGTTAGACTTGGAATAAGGATTAAATTGCCTGAATTTCATTTTCTGAGCCTAGGGACAAAATTGTCATTTATGAAAAGTATAGGGGCAAAATAGTAATTTTACCTAAGATGTGAATTGAATTAAATTGAGTGGGAAATGAATTAAGTTGATGTTAAATTCATTTATATAGATCCTAAAAGACCTAATACTGAGTTGGATCGAGGAAAACAAAAAGTTTCAAATTAGTAGATTTCGTATACGAACAAGTATCGAAGTAAGTCCGTGTAACTAAATTTTGTACATTTACATGTTTGAATTAGATGTTGTATATGTGAATTGTATAATTGCCATGTATGTGAAATTGATCGAATTCCGATAATGCCTGATAAATGTCAAATCTCGTTTGAATAATGAAAGTCGATGGATACAGGATTTTCCGTATTGGTTGTAGTCCAGCATATGTTATGGACATACCAAAGCTCTTATGAGTGTCCCGTTATAAGCCCTCTCGAGCTTCCCATATAAGGTTCTTGCAAGCTTCCCGATAATAGCTCTTCGGAGCGTCCCGATAGGTTGTGATCGTATATTTGTTGTGGACACACCTTAGCTCTTATGAGCATCCCGGTTAAAGGTTCTTTGTGAACTTCCCGTTAAATTGGCTCTTTGTGAGCTTTCTGATAGTGCTCGCTTGAACTTCCCGATATGGTTCTTTGTGAACTTCCCGATACGGTTCTTGAACTTCCCGATAAGGTTCTTTGTGAACTTTCCCATTATGACTCTTATGAGCTTCCCATTATATAGCACGGATAAGCTTCCTAATAGGCTCTTTATGAGCTTCCTGAAATGGCTCTGTGTGACCTTTCTGTTACAAGGCTCGAGAGTATACTTCCTAATTATGTGCCCTAATTGAATACCCTTGGAAATGAATTGACGAATTATAGTTGTGTACACTAAAGTGTACTATATGAGCATATCCATGATATTTTAAATAAATTCAATAGGTAAAGTTCTGAAATGGCTAAACAAAACTTGAAATGATTTATCATTAAAGTGTACATGTAATATGGAATAATGATATAGAAAGCATATGTATATGAAAGACATTAAATGATGAGCTCATCCATGTTCTTGGTATTATGTGAATTACTTGACTAACATGATTGGTGAAGTTGTGTTTTAGGCTATAAGTCAAATTGCTTAGATGCATTATTGTATGCTTATCTTAAATGTACATATATGGTAAGTTAAATTCCTGTTATACGAACTTACTAAGCATTAAATGCTTACTAGGTTTTATTTTCTCTATTTTATAGTGCTCGGAAGCTCATAAAGGTTGGAGATCGGTCGAAGTATCATCCCATTATCCTCCAGCTTGTTTTGGTATAAATAGAAAACTTATTTTGACATAATGACATGTATAAGCTAATTTTACCAATGATGATAAGTAAATGGATGTTTGTAATCTAGCCATTGGAATGGCTAGTAATGGTATATTTTGGTATGATAATATAAAGTTATATCATGTTTAATACATACATGTATAAGGTATGGTTAGATTGATTTAGGGTAAAATATATATATTCTTACAAAAAGGTAAGTTTGACTATATGAATGTATGTAACGTTATAGTATACATATTAATGATGTTTGCTTAGTTTTCTGTTTGAAATTGGTTGGTATATATGTACAAGTATTGTTGTAGGTTATTGGCAAATCTGGGTGAGAAATAAGACTAGGAAATGGTCTTATTTTCTCCACACAGGTAGACACACACATGTGTCTTGACTGTGTGTGACACATGGC
Organism: Gossypium hirsutum; assembly: GCF_007990345.1. NCBI lineage: Eukaryota > Viridiplantae > Streptophyta > Magnoliopsida > Malvales > Malvaceae > Gossypium > Gossypium hirsutum. The sequence goes on along the minus strand of NC_053426.1, from coordinate 20,757,609 downwards.
CTAGCACATAGGCATGTGGTTTGGCCGTGTGTCCCCTGCATCCTAAAATTTGAGAAACAGAATGCTAATAATTGGGCACATGGGCATGTGTCTTAACCATGTGAAACCTGCACCTAATTTGTGAAAATTAAATTGACCACAAGGCCTAGCACAAGGGCGTGTGGCAGGCCGTATGACACAAGTTAGAGAGTTACACGGTAAGGATACGGGCTAGAACATGGTCGTGTACCTCACATAGAATGTAACACCCTGAACCCGAGACCGTCGCCGGAGTCGAACACGAGGTGTTAACAGACTTCAAACCACTTATTTGACATTTCCCAGACAAGCTGCCAATCTGCGTACTAGACGCTTTAAAAATCATATCTTGAGTTCTGAAACTCGAAATCCAGTTCCGTAAATTTTCCCTGGAACTAGACTCATATACCTATATGGTAGAATTTTTGTAGAATTTTTGGTCAGGCAAATTAGTACAGTTTATTAGTCAAAGTCTCCCATGTTACAGGGATTGACTACACTGACCTTTGCACATTACGACTTGGATATCTCCCTGCACAGAGCTTCAATACCGATGCCGTTTGTTTCTATAGTAACTAGACTCAGAGAGGAATCTGTACATATATGGCATGACTCCTAATTATCTCTGGTTAATTTATAATGAATTTCCAAAGTCGGAAAAGGGAATCCAGAAACCGTTCTGGCCCTGTCTCACGAGAACCTGAATATCTCTTAACATACTATCCATATGATCATTTCGTTACTTCTATATGAAAATAGACTCATCAATATTCGATTACATAATTTATTCATTAATTAATTCCACTCCTACTATTTTTAGTGATTTTTCAATCTCACATCACTGCTGCTGCCAGCATCTGTTACGAAAGCAACTATGCCTATTTCGTGATTTCTCCTTGATCTAACTAGTAATTCATCATACATATCACCAATTATGATCATGACTAGCCATGCCAAAGGCTAATCATTGTCAAACATCTCCCTACTACACTATTGCCATATCATGAATTTTAACACAAAAAAAATCAACCATGACATATGGCATAAAAAAAGTCGAATTATCAAGACTTACGACCTAACGTTATGAAACCAAACCCAACCGAACATTTATGCCATTTTCGCATGGCTAAAAGTTTACATACCAAAGTTCAAACACAACATAATAGCCTATACATGCCGAAATGTTCTCCTAAGCCGACTAAGAAGAAAGTACCAAAACTTGCTAGCCGGTGTGATGACTCCAATGACGGCCCGATCACGCAAAAAGAGATGAGTCCAAGAAACCTAAAATAGGTGACAAGGAAACACCGAGTGAGTATATAACTCAGTAAGTCATAAGCAATGCACTACCATCCATTAATAACATTATCACAAGAGGAAGCAAAATGGAACGAGGCTAGTTACTCCATCCATACCGAACCATACCATAGTTCCTCAAACCTATCGGTTCAATCTCATACCAAGTCATGCATTCACATTCCATATACTAATCAATAGGATATTCGAGGCATTTTCATACATCATTTTATTTTCGTTACAATCATACAACTAAACGACCTTTCACCTATTCCACGATAAATCTTATGTACGTGACTTCAATTATAATTGTCACATAGGTTCAAACTTACCAAGCTCAACTTCAAATATAAACATAACGCCTATTAGTCACGAACTCAAGGTACTTACTCGATCCGCTGTCCGTGATCGACTCAATAATGTCGCACACTTAGTGTTCATAATGATTCAAAAGTATATATTAAGTCCGCACACTCAGTGCTATATAATCAACTCGCACGCTTAGTGCTATATAATCAAACTCGCACACTTAGTGCTACATAATCAAGCTCGCACACTTAGTGCTACATAATCAAACTCGCACACTTAGTGCTGTACAATTTAAACCCGCACACTTAGCGCCAATCTCATGATCATAAATGTTTATACCCGCACTCTTAGTGCCGAGATCAACAACTCAATACATCTCACCTCTTTTCTCTTCATCCAACACTTTCATCACCACATACATACATGTATATATATATATTTATCATTCCATTCAGCATCATTACATAGACGTTATGATCATTTAAATTAATACAAACTATATGATTAATGACTTACTTTGTGTTGGGTAGGACGGTTCCAACTCGGCTACTCGATGATCTTTTCTTTGCCTTTGCTTGATTCTCCTCCTTTAACTCCTTGAGCTTAATCAATAAATCAACTAGTTTAACCATCTTGCTAAACATTCATAATTCAATTACACATGCATATGTATGTTTGTATATTCGGCAACCATCCTCACTAATTACCCATTTAGTCGATTATACACATAATTAAAGGTAACATCACGAATGGGTATACTTATGTATATATACATATATATGTATATATATATACTTCGGAATGGGCATCACAATTAGATTTAACACCACCTTCATACTCAATTAGATGGCCGAATGCATGTATATATGCACAATGTCAACTATAACATCATTTAAACACCTAATTTCATCTCATGAACACTCGACCCATTTTTACCCCATATGGCCGAATGTGTAAGATTACATTCAACACCACCGATGTACTTAGTTAGGTGGCCAAATATACCAAGTTAGACTTGACATTATACGTCACAAGAACTCTAATTTAATTTGTCAATTGCTTGGCCAAGAACTCACAAGTGCCTTATCTACAACCTATTCGGCCTTACTACTTAAACTTAGCCTTTCATACACTTATCTCTATTGTTTTAGAAGGCCGAATCCTTATGTGTTCCAACATCTAGCTTACTCAATTCAACACATCAAAACGACATTTAGGCCGATTTTGCTAGCACACAAGCCTTTGACCGAATGTCCTTGACCTCTAGTCACCTAAATTTTTATTCTTTAAAACTCATCCAACTCATATTTTTCATTGACAACCTCCTTAACTTCAATTTATTCACATCTTTAATCATGCTACATTCGACCATTATTTAACAATAATTCATGTATCCTTTTTATTAAACACTCAAAATCAACCATCTTCATACCTCATCACCAAAGACATCAAAATACCAACCAAGAATGTAACATTCATGGCCGAATATCATCTCCATCAATTAACAAAATTTGAACCATGGCTAGGTAGATTTCAAACTTACAACTTAAAATATACATGAATCTCAAAGAATAATATCAACATACCTCAATCTAGTTACATGCATGGCCAAACTTCTTAGAAACTTTTCCCCTAGGCACCGAATATTCAAGAGCTTCTTAATCAACTTGAAGATGACCAAATGCCTTAACTTCACTTTCTTCTTTTTCTTTCTTTAGGTACGGCAATTGTGATAAGGAAAAGGATGAACACTCCTTCTTCCTCCCTTATTTTATTCGTCCTTTTTTTCTTTTTAATTCCCTTCTTTTATTTATTCTAATTTACTTACCAATATTAAATAATAAACAACATAAACTTGGAGGAATGGAACCATGCTTGGCCGGCCACTTATCAAGAATTGGGCACTTTGACATGCAAACCCAAACTTTCCTATTTTAATACTATTTGGTCCTTACTTATTTACCTATCATAATTTTCTAAGTCTCTCAACTAGATCCTTTCAAGCAAAATTCACATTCCTAATACAAAATTAAAACATCAAATTTTTATACAAGTACTATCACACATATAAGATATGCAAATAAAATTTTAACTAAATTTTATGACTCGGTTTTGTGGTCCCGAAACCACTTCCCGACTAGGGTCAATTTTGGGCTGTCACAACTCTCCCCCACTCAAGAAATTTTCGTCCCCGAAAATCTTACCGGTAAATAGGTTTGGGTGTCGTTCTTTCATCAAGCTCTCGGTTTCCCAAGTAGCTTCCTCGATCCCGTGTTTGAGCCATAACACCTTTACTAACGGAACCCTTTTGTTTCGCAACCCCTTCACTTCACGAGCTAGGATACGCATCGGCTCTTCTTCATAACTCATATCGGTTTGAATTTCAACCTCCGACGGACTAATTATGTGCGAAGGATCAGATCTATAGCGTCGAAGCATCGAAACATGAAAGGCGTCGTGAATCTTTTCAAGTTCAGGGGGTAAAATCAATCGATACGCAACTGGACCGACTCGTTCGGATATTTCGTATGGCCCAATGAATCTCGGACTCAACTTGCCCTTTCGGCCAAATCTGAGTACCTTTTTCCAAGGCGAAACTTTAAGAAACACTTTATCTCCCACCTGATATTCAATGTCTTTTAGTTTCAAATCCGCATACGATTTCTGACGATCCGTGGCTGCCTTTTGACTTTCACGGATTACCCTTACTTTCTGTTCGGCATCTTTAATCAAATCGACTCCGAAAATTTTACTTTCACCGAGCTCGGTCCAAAACAATGGTGTACGGCATTTACGACCGTACAAAGCCTCGTAAGGTGCCATCTTAATACTTGATTGAAAACTATTGTTGTAAGCGAATTCAATCAAAGGTAAATATCGTTCCCATGAACCACTAAACTCGAGGATGCAACATCTCAACATATCCTCAAGTATCTGAATTATCCGCTCGGATTGACCATTGGTTTGTGGATGAAAAGCGGTGCTAAAATGCAGCTTGGTACCCAAAGCTTCTTGCAATTTCTTCCAAAATCGCAAGGTGAATCTCGGATCTCTATCCGACACGATAGAAATAGGTACTCCATGTAATCTCACAATCTGAGAAACATACAATTCGGCTAGTTTATCCAATGAAAAATCCGTACGCACGGGGATAAAGTGAGCCGACTTAGTCAGTCTATCAACAACAACCCAAATCGCATCCTTCTTACTTGCTGACAATGGCAGTCCGGACACAAAGTCCATTGTGACTCGATCCCATTTCCACTCGGGTATCATGATCGGCTGAAGTAATCCTGAAGGCACTTGATGTTCCGCTTTCACTTGTTGACATATTAAACATCTCGAAACAAAGTCGGAGATGTCCCATTTCATACCATGCCACCAAAACCGACGTTTCAAATCGTTATACATTTTCGTACTCCCCGGGTGAATTGACATTCGGCTACAATGAGCTTCGTTCAGAATCATCGAAATGAGTTCTGAATTTCTTGGAACACACAACCGACTTCTGAACCTCAAACAATCGTCATCATCAATTTGAAATTCGGATTCCATATTCGGAATACATTCAGCCCGTTTTGCAACCAATTCATCGTCGACTTTCTGAGCTTCACGAATTTGATGAATCAATGATGGTTTGGCCTTTAATTCAGCTACTAACACATTGTCGGGTAGAACAAACAAGTGCACATTCATCGCTCGTAAAGCAAACAGCGATTTCCGGTTTAAGGCGTCCGCAACCACATTAGCCTTTCCCGGATGGTAATCAATGACAAGCTCGTAATCTTTCAACAACTCAAGCCAACGTCTTTGTCGCAGATTTAAGTCTCTTTGAGTCATCAAATATTTGAGACTTTTGTGATCCGAAAATACATGGCACTTTTCTCCAAACAAATAATGTCGCCATATTTTCAAAGCAAATACGATGGCGGCTAGCTCGAGATCATGGGTTGGATAATTTCTCTCGTGTGGCTTCAATTGTCTCGACGCATAGGCCACAACTCGACCTTCTTGCATCAATACGCAACCCAACCCGAGTAGGGATGCGTCACTATAAATGACAAACTCTTTGCTTGATTCGGGTTGCACTAAAATTAGAGCTTCAGTCAAATGAGGTTTCAGTTGATCGAAGCTTTTCTAACATTTCTCCGTCCATTCGAACTTAACATCCTTTTGAAGTAGCTTCGTCATTGGTGTGGCTATCATCGAGAAACCTTTTACAAATCGTCGGTAATAACCGGCGAGCCCCAAGAAGCTCCGAACTTCGGTAATATTTCTTGGAGGCTTCCAGTTAAGTATGGCTAAAGTTTTGCTCGGGTCAACTCGAATACCCGATGCGGATACCACATGACCCAAGAAGCTAACCTCTCTTAACCAGAACTCACACTTACTGAACTTAGCATATAACTTCTTATCCCGCAAAATTTGCAACACTAATCTCAGGTGCTCAGCATGTTCGGTCTCATCTCCTGAATAGACTAAGATGTCATCAATGAACACAACTACGAACCGGTCCAAATACTGTCTGAAGATCCGATTCATCAAATCCATAAATACCGCAGGGGCATTAGTGAGCCCAAACGGCATCACTAAGAACTCGTAGTGACCGTACCTCGTTCTGAAAGCAGTTTTGGGTACGTCCGAATCTCGAATCCGCAACTGATAATAACCCGATCTCAAATCTATCTTTGAAAACACTGAGGCTCCCTTTAGTTGATCAAACAAATCATCAATACGCGGTAATGGATATTTATTCTTTATCGTCACTTTATTCAGTTGACGATAGTCAATGCACAACCTCATGGTTCCGTCCTTCTTTTTCACGAACAATACTGGTGCACCCCAAGGTGAGAAACTTGGTCGAGCGAAACCTCTATCCGTCAACTCTTGCAATTGAGCTTTCAATTCCTTTAACTCGGTTAGTGCCATACGATACGGAGCTATCGAAATTGGCGTAGTTCCAGGTACAAGCTCAATACCAAACTCTATCTCCCGAACAGGTGGCAAACCCGGTAACTCTTCAGGAAAAACATCCGGGTATTCACAAACCACCGGCATAGATTCGGGTTTCTTTTCTAATTCTTTGTCATCAAGTACATACGCAAGGTATGCTTCGCACCCTTTTCTTACATATTTCTGGGCCAACATTGCTGATATTACAGCTGGCAACCCCCTTAAGTCCGTAGACTCAACTCGGATTATCTCGTTATTTGCGCACCTCAAATCAATAGTCTTGCTTTTACAATTCACAACCGCATCATGCGCGGTCAACCAATCCAAACCAAGAATAACATCAAATTCGTCAAACGGCAAAAGCATCAAATCGGCCGAAAAACAGGATTCTCGGATTATTAGAGGGCATCTCTTACACACTTTATCAACAAGTACGCATTGACCCAAAGGGTTTGACACTCGAATTACGAACTCAGTAGACTCAACAGGTAGAGTCTTACTGGATGCTAAGGTTTCGCATACATATGAATGAGTAGAGCCAGGGTCAATCAATGCAATCACATTAGTATCAAAGAGAGTGAAGGTACCAGTGATGACGTCGGGGGAGGATGCCTCCTCTCGTGCGCGAATGGCATATGCTCTAGCAGGAGTACGGTTCTCGGCTCGAACAGCCGTATCAGAGGCCCCTCTCTGACTACCACCCCTACCTCCTAAAATTCTCGGTGGTCTACCTCTAGTTGTCACTCCACTAGGTCTTGCACCTTGAATCTTATTCTTCTCATCAAGCTCCGTGCAATCTCTAATGAAGTGGTCCTTCGAACCGCATCCGTAACAGGCCTTGTTAGTAGACTTACCCCAACATTCACCTAGGTGTCGTCTCCCGCATTGGGGACATTCAGGTTTCTCTTGACGATTATTGCCCACACTAGCTACCGAAGTAGCTCGGGAGTCCGTCGATGGTCGTGCTCTGATGGAAATTCCCGCAGTCGTCCTCGACTTATTAGTGTCCTCCCTGAACTTCTTTACAGCTGAGAACGGAGCTTTACCCGTCGATCTTTTACAATAGTCTCTAGCTTCAAATTCAGCCTTCTTCTTCTCCTTTCCAAGTTCTTCCGCCTTGCAGGCTCGTTCGACTAGTGTTACGAATTCTTTTATCTCCAAAATACCCACTAGTAGCTTTAAATTTTCATTCAATCCTTCTTCGAATCTTTTGCACATAGCAACCTCATCAGCTACACACTCCCGGGCATACCTACTGAGTCTTACGAATTCATGTTCGTATTCAGATGCTGTCATACGGCCTTGCTTGAGTTCCAAGAATTCCTTACGCTTTTGATCAATGAACCATTGACTAATATATTTCTTTCGAAATTCCGTCTGAAAGAAGTCCCAAGTTACTCGTTCGTTTGGGACTATGGAAATCAGGGTCCTCCACCAATAGTAGGCTGAGTCCCGCAACAAGGATATAGCACACTTTAGACATTCATCAGGCGTGCATGACAGTTCATCAAACACCCGAATGGTGTTATCAAGCCAGAACTCGGCCTTTTCAGCATCATCAGTAACTATGGCCCTGAACTCCTCGGCCCCGCGCTTCCTAATCAAGTCTACAGGTGGCTTACTCAGCCTCACAGGATCAGCGACTGATGGCATTACGGGCTCTTGGGGTGGATTATTCAAATTCGGGAATTGTTGGACGGCCGGATTGGTTCGGGCATATTGCGCGACCCACTCATTCATCATGGTAAAGAAGGCTTGTTTAGCCCCCTCACCTTGATTATTCGCAGATGACTGAGGTTCAACAGGCGGTGTCCCTTGTGCAGGAGCAGCCGCTACACTTTCAATGTCATCCGCCAAGGTTCTCTCTACACCGGGATCCATTTACTAATCAAAACATAAATTTTAACCGTCAGAAGTCATCACACATTTAAACATTAACATTCGGCATGTATAGCTAGACTCATACGTGCTATGGTAGTCCTAGAACCGACTAAACCATAGCTCTAATACCAATTAAATTGTAACACCCCGAACCCGAGACCGTCGCCGGAGTCGAACACGAGGTGTTAACAGACTTCAAACCACTTATTTGACATTTCCCAGACAAGCTGCCAATCTGCGTACTAGTCGCTTTAAAAATCATATCTTGAGTTCTGAAACTCGAAATCCAGTTCCGTAAATTTTCCCTGGAACTAGACTCATATACCTATATGGTAGAATTTTTGTAGAATTTTTGGTCAGGCAAATTAGTACAGTTTATTAGTCAAAGTCCCCCATGTTACAGGGATTGACTACACTGACCTTTGCGCATTACGACTTGGATATCTCCCTACACAGAGCTTCAATACCGATGCCGTTTGTTTCTATAGTAACTAGACTCAGAGAGGAATCTGTACATATATGGCATGACTCCTAATTATCTCTGGTTAATTTATAATGAATTTCCAAATCGGAAAAGGGAATCCAGAAACCGTTCTGGCCCTGTCTCACGAGAACCTGAATATCTCTTAACATACTGTTCATATGATCATTTCGTTACTTCTATATGAAAATAGACTCATCAAGATTCGATTACATAATTTATTCATTAATTAATTCCACTCCTACTATTTTTAGTGATTTTTCAATCTCACATCACTGCTGCTGCCAGCATCTGTTACGAAAGCAACTATGCCTATTTCGTGATTTCTCCTTGATCTAACTAGTAATTCATCATACATATCACCAATTATGATCATGACTAGCCATGCCAAAGGCTAATCATTGTCAAACATCTCCCTACTACACTATTGCCATATCATGAATTTTAACACCAAAAATAATCAACCATGACATATGGCATAAAAAAAGTCGAATTATCAAGACTTACGACCTAACGTTATGAAACCAAACCCAACCGAACATTTATGCCATTTTCGCATGGCTAAAAGTTTACATACCAAAGTTCAAACACAACATAATAGCCTATACATGCCGAAATGTTCTCCTAAGCCGACTAAGAAGAAAGTACCAAAACTTGCTAGCCGGTGTGATGACTCCAATGACGGCCCGATCACGCAAAAAGAGACGAGTCCAAGAAACCTAAAATAGGTGACAAGGAAACACCGAGTGAGTATATAACTCAGTAAGTCATAAGCAATGCACTACCATCCATTAATAACATTATCACAAGAGGAAGCAAAATGGAACGAGGCTAGTTACTCCATCCATACCGAACCATACCATAGTTCCTCAAACCTATCGGTTCAATCTCATACCAAGTCATGCATTCACATTCCATATACTAATCAATAGGATATTCGAGGCATTTTCATACATCATTTTATTTTCGTTACAATCATACAACTAAACGACCTTTCACCTATTCCACGATAAATCTTATGTACGTGACTTCAATTATAATTGTCACATAGGTTCAAACTTACCAAGCTCAACTTCAAATATAAACATAACGCCTATTAGTCACGAACTCAAGGTACTTACTCGATCCGCTGTCCGTGATCGACTCAATAATGTCGCACACTTAGTGTTCATAATGATTCAAAAGTATATATTAAGTCCGCACACTCAGTGCTATATAATCAACTCGCACACTTAGTGCTGTACAATTTAAACCCGCACACTTAGCGCCAATCTCATGATCATAAATGTTTATACCCGCACTCTTAGTGCCGAGATCAACAACTCAATACATCTCACCTCTTTTCTCTTCATCCAACACTTTCATCACCACATACATACATGTATATATATATATTTATCATTCCATTCAGCATCATTACATAGACGTTATGATCATTTAAATTAATACAAACTATATGATTAATGACTTACTTTGTGTTGGGTAGGACGGTTCCAACTCGGCTACTCGATGATCTTTTCTTTGCCTTTGCTTGATTCTCCTCCTTTAACTCCTTGAGCTTAATCAATAAATCAACTAGTTTAACCATCTTGCTAAACATTCATAATTCAATTACACATGCATATGTATGTTTGTATATTCGGCAACCATCCTCACTAATTACCCATTTAGTTGATTATACACATAATTAAAGGTAACATCACGAATGGGTATACTTATGTATATATACATATATATGTATATATATATACTTCGGAATGGGCATCACAATTAGATTTAACACCACCTTCATACTCAATTAGATGGCCGAATGCATGTATATATGCACAATGTCAACTATAACATCATTTAAACACCTAATTTCATCTCATGAACACTCGACCCATTTTTACCCCATATGGCCGAATGTGTAAGATTACATTCAACACCACCGATGTACTTAGTTAGGTGGCCAAATATACCAAGTTAGACTTGACATTATACGTCACAAGAACTCTAATTTAATTTGTCAATTGCTTGGCCAAGAACTCACAAGTGCCTTATCTACAACCTATTCGGCCTTACTCTATTGTTTTAGAAGGCCGAATCCTTATGTGTTCCAACATCTAGCTTACTCAATTCAACACATCAAAACGACATTTAGGCCGATTTTGCTAGCACACAAGCCTTTGACCGAATGTCCTTGACCTCTAGTCACCTAAATTTTTATTCTTTAAAACTCATCCAACTCATATTTTTCATTGACAACCTCCTTAACTTCAATTTATTCACATCTTTAATCATGCTACATTCGACCATTATTTAACAATAATTCATGTATCCTTTTTATTAAACACTCAAAATCAACCATCTTCATACCTCATCACCAAAGACATCAAAATACCAACCAAGAATGTAACATTCATGGCCGAATATCATCTCCATCAATTAACAAAATTTGAACCATGGCTAGGTAGATTTCAAACTTACAACTTAAAATATACATGAATCTCAAAGAATAATATCAACATACCTCAATCTAGTTACATGCATGGCCAAACTTCTTAGAAACTTTTCCCCTAGGCACCGAATATTCAAGAGCTTCTTAATCAACTTGAAGATGACCAAATGCCTTAACTTCACTTTCTTCTTTTTCTTTCTTTAGGTACGGCAATTGTGATAAGGAAAAGGATGAACACTCCTTCTTCCTCCCTTATTTTATTCATCCTTTTTTTCTTTTTAATTCCCTTCTTTTATTTATTCTAATTTACTTACCAATATTAAATAATAAACAACATAAACTTGGAGGAATGGAACCATGCTTGGCCGGCCACTTATCAAGAATTGGGCACTTTGACATGCAAACCCAAACTTTCCTATTTTAATACTATTTGGTCCTTACTTATTTACCTATCATAATTTTCTAAGTCTCTCAACTAGATCCTTTCAAGCAAAATTCACATTCCTAATACAAAATTAAAACATCAAATTTTTATACAAGTACTATCACACATATAAGATATGCAAATAAAATTTTAACTAAATTTTATGACTCGGTTTTGTGGTCCCGAAACCACTTCCCGACTAGGGTCAATTTTGGGCTGTCACATAGAATGCCCACACGACCTGATACATGGGCCTATCATCTAGCCGTGTGAGCCACACGGCCTACTCACACAGGCGTGTAACCCCTGTATATGAGAAAAAATTTTAAATTTTGCGAAAAATTCTCTGAGATCTTGGTTTAGTCCTGACTTGTTTCTAAAGCTTAAATTGGGCCTCAAGGATACATTTAAGGGACGATATGATTATTTTCGGATATGAGTAGTAAATGACATGAAATGTTTGTAATTGTTCTGTAAATTTCGGTAATGCTCCGTAACCCTGTTCTGGCAACATATATGGGTTAGGGGTGTTACAGGCCTCCTAGACACGTATTTAGCAGGTACGGAGCTCACCTAAAATGTTAATCCCAGGAACAGAAAGAACTGTGTGCTCCGTAGACATGTGCCTAGCAAACTTGTAGTTTGTAGAAAATGTCAATACTAGAGGCAGCGGAGTCAAGACAAAATAGTGGAATCCTATCATGAGCTGTAATAACATCTATAACATGTATAAATAGCTGAACACTCCTATCAATAACATACGAGAAAATATTACCCAACAAAACTTTAAATGCATTGGTTGTGGCTCTGGTTCAAACTTTTAAACAATTTTTCAATTATTAAATCAGGTCCTGAATTCATATAAATATTTTAATTTTATTTTATTTTTGTTAAATAAAAATACAAAGATTATGATTTTTTTATGGGGAGTTTGTTCTAAGGTTGTAGCTAAGAATAAGATTTTAGGTAGAAGGAAGATTGCAACAGAGTCTCTTAGTCAAATTTATAGAGAGCAGGAGGAAACCATTGAACATGTTTTGCAGCAGTGTGACCGGACCAGAGCTGTATGGTTTGGTCTTGATATAAATTACAAGGTGCAGAAGGATCAGGTAACTTGTTTTGATTGTTGGTTGCTTGATATTAGGAAAATGGTTTTGAGTACAAAAGCGGATGGAACTAAGTTGTTTGTTTTAATTGCCTACACTTACTGGATTATATGGAAGGAGAGGTGCAGAGTAATTAGGCAAGGAAAAATGTCTGAGCCTGATAAAGTTGTCTGTAGAATAAAACAGGCAGTGCAGGAAAGAATGATGATTGTTGATAGTGAAAGAAAGTTGGAGAGTGCTGATCCAAAAAAGGAAAATGTAGGAAGATGGATGAAACCTGGGTGAAGATTAATTGTGATAGAGGTAGCTGCTATTCTAATGGCAGTCATGATATTGGTATTGTGATTCGTAATTGCCAAGGGAGTTTGATGGATGGATGTAATGAGCTGGTTATGGCTTCATCTAGCATTAAAACTGAGGCGTTTGTTTTTAAGAGAGGGCTGAACATATGGGTTTTAGGAAAATAGAGGTGGAGTCTGATGCCAAAATAGTGATTGATGATATTAACAGAGTTAGAGGTTGTGGTAATTGAAAATTTTGGCTAATTGTAAGGGACATTAGAGAGAGAAGGAAGTCTTTTGATCAAGTGAATTTCAAATGGGTGCAACCTTAGATCTGATGTTATGAATCCATTGTGGTAGAAGAACATGAAAAATCATCAAGCACCCTTGAAATGGTGAAACCTTGCCCCTCCGAGCCATGATGCTGTATAACATCAACTCCATTCGAATCCGTTCGAATTTCCACAAGACGTTCGAGCTATAGTCGTTATAGCTCGAAAAAGCCACTCGGAAGCTTCTTTAACCCATATCTTACGGCACACAGTTCATTGATCCTCTTTCTAAGCCGTTTGATATAGCTCGTTCCCCTCTCTATGATATCTTGTATGCTGCGCTTTCCCTTGGTTTTGTCAGGAGGCAATGAGAGCTAAGAGATTAAAAAAGGGCTTTTAGTCCTTTGCCTTGCCTCCCAAGTTTTTCAGTTTTGATACTTGCAAACAATTTCAGCTGCTGCAAGCCTGTATCCATGGTCGTGCTGTAGGAATTCCAACTACACCGGCCAGTGATTGGAGCAGAATCCGAAATATTTTCAATTTGTATTGAGGTTTCCGAAATATTTCCATCTTGTTCAAGTTGTGTCATCACATCTTGGTCTTAACCAAATGTTGATAAAATGCGCATTAATCGATCTAACCCAGCACCTCACTTCCACCATTGAGTTTCACCCTTGGGTCTATTTGAGTTTTTTGCTTGACAACTCCGTTTTTTATATGTTTTTAAGCTTTTGGCAACTGTAAAAACCGATGGTTTCTAGTTTATGTGCAATATGTTGAGCATTAGATCAAAAGTTTTCAAGTAAAAACTTATCTAGCATCATAATATTAAACCAAAACAAACATTCAGATACAGGGGTATTAATTAAAGCAAGAGTGAATGGAGAAATAAAAGCTGAGAAGTTTGAATCCAGAAAATTAAGCACGAAGTGAAATGAATTCACCTCACCTCAAAGTTGTTGGAATCCTATCCTGTCAGTGATGTAGTTGTCCTCCAAGTGAAATGGGAATGAAATATGAATCGGAAGTAGCTTTCTGGTTTGCCCTTTATTTGTGTTATTGTATACTCCATTATTCCAACTGCTGCTAAAGCCACTTTAGTTTTCAAACCCACAACTAATCCATCCAAAATTTAAAGGTTTAATGCCTCTTTTGGCTCCTGTTTATATAGTTCAACTATCATTTTGGTACCTGTACTATTTCTTTTTTATCAGCTTGCCCTCTACATTCTATTTTGGTTCAGTTTAGCCCTTATATACCCATCACCCTTTTATATATTTTCCGTTAAAAAAATTTAAATCAACCAATGGCACGCTGTCACGTGTCAAAGGAGAAATTTTAAAATTTAAAATATATATAAGAAAATTTTAAAAAAAGTCGTTAAAAACCAAAAGGAAAACCTTAAAAATTAGAAATTTTTTAAAAATTAAAAAAAATTAAAATTATAAGTATGAGAAATTTTAAAAAAATTTAAAATTTTAATAAATTAATAAAAGGTTTGGATTTCTAGGTTTTTCTAGAAAATCTTAAAATTTTATGATATTTTTAAACAATTTTATGATTTTTTTTAAAAAATTTTAGGGATTTTATGAATTTTTTATATTTTTAAGGAATTTTGAGTTTTTTAGTAAAAGCTACAATAAAATTCTTTAAAAACTAGCTCAATTGGATAGATGTAGTTATATAATACCTCTAGAAAGTATAAGAAGTTTTCAATTCATATGGTTTGAGAAAGAAATGATTAATTAAAAGTTATCTCATTGTGTAAAATTATAATGTATGGAATTAAAATGTTAAAAAACTAGATAAATCACATTTAATTCGTCTTTTAAATAATTTTATGTTATTTTTTAAGTTTCGCATACTCATAATTTAAAAAAAAATTATAGTTTTCAAAAGTAGATTATGATTTATTTTGATTTGATTTGATTTTTTTTAATAATTTTCTAAGTTTTTAGATTTTGAATTTTTAATGATTTTTTTAAAAAAATTTCAGATACTTATAATTTTAAAAAATATTTTTTTATAATTTTAGAAAATAGATTATGATTCTTTTTAGTTTTTTCTAAGCTTCGGATACTTATAATTTAAGATTCTTTTTAGTTTTAGAATTTTCCGAGTTTTAACATTTTTTGGATTTTAATTAATTTTTCATTTTTCAATTTTTTTTTCAAATTTTTAAGGAACAAACGGACAAATCAAATTCAGAAGAATCCAAAAAATGTGAAACAAATCAAGCCTTATAAAATTGAAAAAAAATTGAGAAACAAATCAAGCCTTAGAAAAATTGATTAAAAACAATATAAATAAGAAGAATTAAGCCTTAGTTTTATTAACAAATCAAGTGATGATGAGGAATCCATCAAATTCGTAGATTGAAATAAAAAATATATATTTTATTTTTTAAAATAAGGTAAAATATAAAACATATTATTACAGTTAAAAGTTTAAATAGAAATCAAAATAATAATTTTTATTAATAAAAATAATATTTCACTAATTGTAGAGAGTCATTTCCCTTAGAACAGCTGAAAGTTTTCCCATCCATGACCCCATCAAGTGGAGCCAAGAACACAACAAGAAATATGAAGTTGCTTCGAACAAGTGAAACTAGCCTATGATGTCAAAGCAACCTTTTCACCTCACTTCGCTGCAACTCCAAGTTGTCTCAACCTATAAAAATTTTTCGAAGCACTTCTGGAATAAATTTTCAAAATCGCAATACAACATGAATCTAGGACTTATGCAAAAACCCAAATGTTAGTTCAATTGGTTCTAACAAGGTTGTATTACTAAGTTTGGGATTTTATTATGAGCATCTATTATCATTCTACTTTCTTCATCATACTCATACATCCTTTGTAAGGACTTCAGCACAATTCAAGATGGAATTCCCAATCAATAAAGGCCACAAATGCAAGATAAACTTGTTGCAACTTAATAAAGTAAACATATCAGGCATAAAGAGTGCATTACTGAAACCAACTTAAAAGATTCACTATACTTAAAAACCCGAAGAGTTACTACAACCAATAAAAACAATGATGTTCAAGCATTATAACGAGTTCTATAATCCCAACCCGTATTGTCTTTTGCGACTTCTTGATACCACACCACCGACATATTTTGTTTTCTCTCATTGAGTTATAAAAAACCCATTTTGATCATGTATGACAGACTAACTAAGAACAAGCCATGCAATTCTTCAGCTGATCACCTACAAAAATCATCCGATATACTCCAGCAAACTTGGTTCATGAACAATCATGTAAACTATGGTAATGGCTACAATAATAAGAAATAACACAAAATCCCGAATTCCTAAACAATCATGTATCTGAGGTAGTTAGGGTCGAATAAAACAGGATTGAAGCAAAATGATAATAGATAATTATTCCAACCAAAAGAACCCTGAAGGTATAATCAAGTCATTGAACATTCTTATACCACAAAAAGGATTAAAAGAACATATAGAATACTTATGAGGCTTGTGAAGAATGACAAGATCCTAAAAATCCATATTGACACTTCCCAAAAACAATATCTACATTCTTAACAACCTAATGCTAAACAAAGCTTCAAAATCACACCAGACCATACATTACCCTTAAAGTGCACGTCCAGCTCTTGTGGACCTTCTCCTTTCATAGTCAGCATCATCTGTTGGCAACTCATGACGACAAACAGGACAGGTATTCCTTATTCCCAGCCAAGGTATAATACAATCTCCATGATAGCGATGAGCACATGGCAGCTGCTTCATCTTTTCACCAAGGTTAACCTCATCCTTACAAACCGCACAAAGCGCATTGTTATTCACAACATCCTCCTGAGTTACGACCACACAAGGAAGATTCTCAACTACAGATTTTGAAGCTGGAGGCTTCCCGATAAATGCATTCTCATTCTCAGCAAACTGTCCGAAAAGCATCTCATATTCAGCAGTATCAATATAGTCATCACGATCAGCAAAAAATGGGTCAGTGTTCTCACCCATTTCGGGGGTTGTTTCCAAATTATTAGCATTCAACAGAACCTCCCACTCCAAAGTCTCCAACCCAGCTGCCCTCTCGAAACTAACCGCATCTTCAGGTGCTATCATAGGGGAAATGGAAAGTGAAACCGAATTCACATCATCATCACCATCAACAAACACGCTTAAAACATCCCTCTCATCAACCCTACCATCCACTTCCTCCCACTCAAAATCTTCAATGGTCTCCCGACGATCCTCCAACTGAAGCGAATCCCAGAAAAGTGGAATACTAACACTCACATCATCATCAGCACCAACATCATAACAATCGTTAACATGATCATCAATACCATAATCATCCCCAGAATTCAAATCAATTGCGAGCGTCCGGTTATCATTCTCATTCTCATCATCATCCTCCGAATCTGATCTAAACCCAACAATCCGCATGCTATCCCCAAACCTCTCAACGCCACTAAAATTAGAAGCGGCCTCACTAGCACTCAACCCTGAAACCCTCCTTTCCACAAAGAAATGGTCGTCCTCATATTCACCGCCACCAATATCAATCTCAACATCACTCGAATGAGTATCCATGGAATCAAACCCTAACGCCAACCCTAAATCCAGCTCATGATTTCCCTCAATAACACCGAAACCGGATTCGCTCAAAGCATCGGAAACCAAATCAGCCGCATCATTATTGCTAGTATTATTACCATTTCCGTTACCAGAATTGGAATTGTTATTGGGGGTAGTACCGGAACTAACCTGAGATTGTTCGACGCGTTGGTGGAAGAGATCGATGACGAAGTTGACTTGGTTCTCGCGGCGGTCGAAGAGATCGGGGCCGTTGACAATGAGGGAATCGGGGAGCGAAACGTCGTCGTCTGGGCGAGGGAGATCGGCGTCGGGGGAAGAGAAGAAGTGGAAATCACGAGACCAATAAGGGAGGGAATCGAGGGTGAGGGTTTGTTCGTGCTGGTGGTGATGATGGTTGTCCCGAACGAGTTCGTCTTCTGGGTCGTGAAGGTGAAGGAAAGTCACCGACGCCATGATTTTTTTTATTTTTTATTTTGTAAGTGAAGAGAACCAGAAAAATAAAATTAAACAAAAGGATTGAACTTAATATCTTACGTTTTCGGCATCATTCTAATGGCGAGAGAGGTAACGCTAAACGGGAATTGTTCTAGGTAAGGAAATTACATTATTGTCCTATAATCTATGCTTTTTACACAAACTTTTCATTAAGTCCGCTGTTACGGATCAAATGCCACGAATTTATTTCTAAAACACGGCTTTAAATAGTTTTCCCTTTTTTTTTAAAAAAGATTATGGGAAAGGAAATGAAGAAGACTACAACACTATGTTTGGTTGGAAGGAATAGCAATGTATTACAGCCTAATTCAGGGGGTCTATCTCAAATTATTATTTGGTTGGTTGTAATAAATTATTATAATTCTATTCCATATGACTTTATTCAATGTGAAAATCTAGAATACCATTCGATACTCTTCCCATCGAATGGTGATTCAGGGAACGGTTGAAGTAACAAATTAACCAACATTTTAATTTTACCCTCACCATCCTCTCTTCTTTCCCACCTTTGAATTTCTTTTCTTTTCTTTTTTTCCCATGCTTCTTCCCTCCTCCACGGTAATTATCAATAAATTTCTAACTTCATCTCTTTTTCCCTTAATTTAAACCCTTTCATTTAATTTTATTTCCTCCCAACCCTTTTTGTACTGTCGAGACCTTTTGTTTTTGAAATTGTCTTTTATTTGAAGAAAACGAAAATGGAGTCGCCATCAATCTTTTTTATAAGATGTGATCAGGTCACCTAGAAATATGATTATTTTAATAAAAGTTTAGATTTACTAAAACTATGATTTTTGGTCTACAAAATCCAGGAGGAGTCAGTTATGCATAAGGAAGAATTAACACCCTCGTAACACCCAAAATTGGTACCTAGTTGACTAATTGATCTCTTATTGTCGAGAATTGAAATTTTGAAAATAATTTAAAACACGATCCCTTTTTGATACATTACTTAACTAAATTAATTTTTACAAAAAGGGGCTTATTTCAAGTTAATCGAGAAGAAAGGATCATGTCCCGTAAGTTAGGACACAATGCCTTAGATCCTCGAGAATAAGAATGAACGCCATTTGATCATCACTTAAATCTTGTTTATTTTTATTTATTTTAGAGTAAATGTTCGGCTATCTTGGTTTTAGAAAGAAGTCATATTCCGTAAGTTAAGAACACGACTTTTCTAATTCCAAAATAATGAATATTACCTCGATTTTTAAAAATTCTTTTTTGTGCCTTGTGCAAAGACGAATTTAATACTTAAAATAATGTATATTTAGCTTATGCAGGCATAGTATATAAATGGGTAAATATATTTGAACATGGTTCGTGACATGATTGTAGCCATAATAAAATTAAATGGAAGTATAAAAAAATAAAATGATGGTATACTGAAATAAAAGTGTCGTGCTAGTAAATGACAATGCAACATCAATTTGTAGTAATAATGGCATGATAATCATACGCATAATAAAATATAAAAGTATAATGATAATAATAATAATAATAGTAATAATAATAACAATAACATGAACAATAAATGTGCAAGTAAAAAAACGTAAATAATCTAATTTTTGAAAGTATAAAAAAGTAATAAATAAACAAATAATAATGATAATAAAGCCAAAAGAAAAAAATGAAGAAAATAAAATAAAAAACGCACAATAAATACAAAAACAAATCAATTTTAAATATAAACAGAGGAAATAATAAGTAAATAAATAAATAAAATAAAAAATAATACATAAAAAATTTAGACAGGGCCGAAATTAAATAAATAATGATTAAATCGACATTGAAATGAAATTAAGAGTCTAAATTGTAATAAAATAAGTGCATAAATATAAGGACTAAATAGAAACTTAAGTAGAATTTTAGGGGGGAAATTGGGATAAAAATAAAAATAAGGCACTAAATCGTAACACACGAAATAAAAGAGGGACCAAATGCAAAAATATTCCCTGTCCCAAAACACGTCGTTCCTTAAGGGACCAAATTGAAACAAAATCAAAATCATAAGGTAGAAATTTTTAAAAAAATGATTGAAAAATAATTAAAAAAATCGAAGGTCTAAAGGCGCAATTAGACCCTCCTTTAAAAAAACACGCAGATCCTATTGGGTTAGGTTGGATCGGTTTCGACCCAAAACGACACCGTTTTGGGGTTTAAGGAAACATGCCAAAACGACACTGTTTCCTAACCCTATTTAAGTTAAAAAGTTTTCAAATTTTCATTTTTAAACTGTTTAAAAAAAACTGAAACCATTTTATTTTTTCTCTAAAATCGCCTAGGGTCTGGCCATCGGCGCCATCATGGACTGCCGCGGTGGCCACCAATCACCGACAATGGCTTCATTGTTCTCGGTGGCCGAAAAACCCTAAAAAACCTTTTTTTAGCCCCTCTCTTCGAATAGAACACAGATCCGGGGTTGTAACATCGAAAAGAGCCACCGTTCGACCAAAACCCAGAGGGACCGTTCAGTTTCTCGCTCTCTTTGACACAATTTCAGGTGAATCCCTAAGGATTCAACCGCCTTATATGGCAGTGAGGGTCACCGACTACGGCGGTGAAAGGTAGAACGACAGGTGCGTTTCTTTTTTATTTTATTATTTTATATATATATGCAATAACAAACTCGAAAATAGAAAAATAAAAAGATCGCCTTTTGAAGTTTTTTTTTATTTTTGTACTTCGACTGTTTTTCTTTTTTTTTGTATATTTTTTAGTAAAAAAATCATTACAATCTGGTTATGGCTTTTATAGCCATATGTTTCACTGCTCGTTACATTTTTTATTTTTTTCTCTACTATTCCTTGCATGTTCTTTGCCTTTTTTGCAGGTGATGATTGACGACAGTGGCAGAGCAGTTAGTGGTGGCAGGCTAGGGTGTGGCACTAGGTTTTTTTTCTGAAAACAGTTTAGGCTGTTGGGCTTGTAACTTTGGGTTAGGGTTTTTTTGTTTTGGGCTATTTAGGTAGTGTATTGGGCCTGACATGTAATTGGACTTTGGGATTGTTAATTTTTATTTTTTTTATTTTTGGTTGTTATTTAGGGCCCAGACAAAATTGGGCTTCTACAGCTGCCCCTCTTTGCTCATTGTTGTGTAACAAGAATAGAGCAAAGACTTTAAGAAAGACCAATTTTTTGTGGTCTTGCCGAATCTCGACTTCTTTAGTACTCCTCTTTTTCAAGTAGCTTCATTCTAACCCACTGTAACTTCAAAGTATCGCTTCAATCTACTGTACTGCAACTTTAGGGAGATGAGATTTGTATCTTTAATTTGCTCCACTACAACTTCAGAGAGATAAGACTTGTAACTTCAATCTACTCCACTACAACTTCAGAGAGATGAGAATCGTATCTTCAATCTGCTCCACTATAACTTCAAGGAGATAAGATTTGTAACTTTAATTTGCTCTACTGCAACTTTAGATATATAAGATTTGCTATCTTCAATCTGCTCCACTGCAACTTCAAGGAGATAAGATTTATAACTTGTAGCTTTAATCTGTTCCACTGCAACTTCAGGAAAATAAGATTCGCTATCTTCAATCTGCTCCACTGTAACTTCAGGGAGATGAGATTTGTAACTTCAATTTACTCCATTGCAACTTCAGAGAGATAAAGTTTGTAGCTTTAATCTGCTCTATTGCAACTTCAGAGATATAAGATTTGCTATCTTCAATCAGGTCCACTGCAACTTCAAGGAGATTAGATTTGTTATCTTCAATCTGCTCTACTGCAACTTTAGTGAGATGGGATTTGTAACTTCAATCTACTCCACTGCAACTTCAGGGAGATAAGGTTTGTAGCTTTAATCTGCTGTACTGCAACTTTAGAGAGATAAGATTTGCTATCTTCAATCTACTCCACTACAACTTCAAGGAGATAAGATTTGTAACTTACAGCTTTAATCTGTTCCATTGTAACTTCAGGGAAATAAGATTCGCTATCTTTAATTTGCTCCACTGTAACTTTAAAGAGATGAGACTGGTATCTGCAATCTACTCCAGTACAACTTGAGGGAGATAAGGTTTGTAGCTTTAATTTGCTCTACTATAACTTCAGAGAGATAAGATTTACTATCTTCAATCTGCTCCACTGCAACTTTAGGGAGATAAGATTTGTGATTTCACTGATCTGTTACGCTGTTCTCTAGGGAACATGACCTATAAAATCCATTTCATGGGCCTATATTTATGCTAGGCGATTAGGATGTTATGATCAGAATGAATCAAATGCTCCTAACTAGATGTGTATGAATGATATTCGCATGAATGCAGAATGTCATTTTTCGAGAATGATTCCCCTTTTAATACTTAGGTTGATATTGCTCATTGTTTATCAAGGTTCTATCACTGACGCATTACCCTGCCTTCTTTTTCAGTTGGTATTTTTATAGAAAACTCGATGAAATAATCACAATTTAAATTATTCGTTCCCAAACATTTCCAACTTTTAGATTTGGTTAGTTCTAACTAGTGGTCATGTTTAAAGTCCTTGGACTATTTAAAAAACCTTTCAGAGCAATATGCAAAAATCTTTTTACTTGAATATTATTGGTCCATTAATCATTATTTTAATGAAAAATGCTTGAAAAAGATCGTAACAATGGATAAGATTGAAATTTATTGGGAGTAGAGCTCGAAATAAATAGATTAATTGAAGATAGCAAACGTTGCTAAAAATACAAAATGAGTAAGATGAGAATAGGTGCCCTAAATATCGCAGCATGAGCTTCTCTGCACAAACTTCTTGAGGACCATTTTAAGCTTGATATGTGTTTAGGAGATCTAAGGTATTTTGTTGCTGCCCCAAGATGTAACGTGCTTTCTTCTGAGAAAACCAAACCATCACATGTTCAATCCGAATTTGAGCTGCCTTTTCCTGGGCTTTCAACTCAAAACTCCATTGGTCTCAAGGTGCCCTTTGCGAGTTTTCACCTTGGCCTCTCTTTTTTTTAAGTGAAATATTTCTTTACCAAGTTTGAATTCATAGGATTAGACAGGTTCTTGCCATCCATCTCGATCAAAATCAGTGCCCCCCCAGAAAAGGCTTTCTTTACCACATAAGGTACTTCCCAGTTTAGCATCCACTTTTCTCTGAAGTCCCTTTGTATGGAAAGGATCTTTTTCAATACTAGGTCCCCCTCATAGAATTCTCTAGGGCGAACATTTTTGTAATAAGCTCGCATCATTCACTTTGGTATATTTGACCACGATGGATAGCTTTCAACCTCTTCTCTTCAATCAAGTCCAGCTGATCATACCGGGATTGGATCCATTCTACTTCATCTAACTTCAACTTTGACAAAACTCGGAGAGAAGGAATCTCAACTTTAATGGGCAAAACCACCTCCATTTCATAAACCAATGAGAAAGGCGTTGCCCCGGTAAAGGTCCTGATAGACGTTCTATAAGCATAGAGGGCAAATGGTAGCTTCTCATGCCATCCTTTATAAGTTTCAGTCACTTTCCCTACAATCTTCTTACTATTCTTATTGGCTGCCTCCACCGCACCATTCATTTTTGGGCGATATGGTGACGAGTTGTGGTGTTTGATCTTGAATTGACTACAGACCTCCGCTATAGTGTTGTTGTTCAAGTTTAATGCATTGTCAGATATAGTCCTTTCTAGCATCTCATAGTGACATATAATCTCTTTCTTCAAGAATTTGCTGACTGTTGACTTTGTGACATTGGCGTAAGAAGTGGCCTCTACCTACTTGGTGAAGTAATCAATGATTACGAAGATGAATCGTTGCCCATTGGA
Source organism: Gossypium hirsutum (assembly GCF_007990345.1). Lineage (NCBI taxonomy): Eukaryota > Viridiplantae > Streptophyta > Magnoliopsida > Malvales > Malvaceae > Gossypium > Gossypium hirsutum. The sequence continues at coordinate 20,733,308 of NC_053426.1, read as the reverse complement.
AGCTTTTGGCGAGATCGGCCCAATGACATCCATGCCTCATATAGAGAAAGACCATGGAGAAGTCATAACATAATGAGGTGAATGAAGGACATGAATTTTGTCTCCATTAATTTGGCACTTATGACATCTCTTGGCATACCTGATATAATCACCTTCCATGGTTGACTAATAATACATGAATCTCATAATTTGTCTGGCCATTTTAAAGCCATTAGCATGCGTTTCACAAATGCCCTCATGGACTTCTTCCAAAATCTCCTTGGCCTCAATGGCCTCCACACATCTTAATAGCATATGATCTTTTCCTTTTTTTATACAGGATCTCCTTATCTAAGACATAGTCATTAGCCAGCCTCTTCAATGTCCTGTTATCATTCCCGGTTGCCTAATCAGGGTATTCACGATTCTTTACATATCGCAGTATATCGTAGTACCAAGGGTGATCATCTTTTTCCTCATCCTCTATATTGTAACAATGAGTCGGAGCTTCATAAATACTCATCGAGATAGGTTTTACATCCTCTTGTTTGTTCAGTTTGACCATGGAAGCTAAGGTAGCTAGAGCATCAGCAATCTGATTTTCATCTCGCGAAAGGTAGCAGAAGGTGATGTCATCAAACTCTTTAATTAATTCTAGAACCAACCTTCTATACTCGATCAACTTGGGATCTCTTGTCTCCCATTCACCTTTGAGTTGATCGATCACTAGTGCAGAATCCCCATATACTTCTCGTACTTTGAGCTTGCGTTCTATGGTTGCACGGATACCCATGATACATGCTTCGTATTTTGCCATATTGTTTGTGCAATCAAAATCCAATTTACTAGTAAAGGGATAATAATCTTCGTTTGGGGATACCAGGACTACCCCGATTCCGTTACCCATAGCATTTGACGCTTCATCAAAATTTAGTTTCTAGGTATGTTTTTCTTGAGCACCTTCTTTAGTGGTTGCAACATACATTAGGTCTTCGTTTGGAAAATCAAAATTTAGAGGCTTGTAATCTTCTAGAATTCTACTGGCTAGAAAATATGCTATTGCACTCCATTTTATTACTTTTTGGTTCACATAAATTATATCAAATTCAGAAAGCAGAATCTACCATCAAGCCATTTTTCCATTTAAAGTAGTTGACTACATCATGTACTTTAGAAGGTCTATTTTTTAGATGAGCTAAATTGTATGGTACAACATGTACTATCTCAGCCTCCAGGTTGTATAAATTAAGGTGCAACACAACTTCTCAATTGGAGAATATCTTGTCTTAGATTCAATGAACTTCTTACTGAGGTAGTATATTACTCTTTCTTTCCTTCCCGACTCATCATGTTGGCCAAGCACATATCCCATAGAATTCTCAAATACTGTCAAGTACAATATCGTGGCTTATCTGGACTAAGTGGCATCAGTACTGGTGCATTGGACAAGTAATTTTTGACCTTGTCAAAAGCCTTTTGGCATTCTTTATTCCATAAACCTGGATTATGTTTCTTAAGAAGACGAAATATAAGGTCATATTTCTCAATTAGTTGTGAAATGAACTGGGTGATGTAATTTAATCTCCCTAAGAAAACCTAGACCTCTTTTTGAGTGTACGGCGGAGGCAACTCCTGTATAGCCTTGACTTTATCCGGGTCAGCCTCGATCCCCTTTTCGCTGACTATGAATCCTAGCAATTTTCCCGACTTAGCCCAGAAGGTATATTTTACCGGATTGAGCTTTAGCTGGAATTTCCTCAGTCTCAAGAACAATTTCCTCAGGACTTGTATATGCTCTTCTTTTATCATATCATCAACATAAACCTTGATTTCTTTATGCATCATATCATGAAACAAAGTTACCATGTCTCTTTGATAAGTCGTTCCCACATTTTCAGTACGAATGGCATTACTTTATAGCAAAATGTTCCCCACTCAATTACGAATGTGATCTTTTCCATATCTTCACGATGCATCCTAATCTGGTTGTATCTAGAGAAGCCATCCATGAAGGAGAACAGTAAATAACCTGTCATGTTGTCTACTAAGTCGTCGATGTGAGGCAATGGGAAATTATCCTTCAGGCTAGCTTTGTTTAAATATCTATAGTCCACACACATTCGCACTTTCCCATATTTCTTAGGGACGGAGACTATATTGGCTACCCATTATAAGTATTTAACCACTTGAAGGAAACCAGCGTCAAATTTCTTTTTGACCTCTTCTTTTATTTTCAATAGGACGTTGGGCCTCATCCTTCAAAGTTTCTATTGAACTAGCTTTCATTCTTCCTTTATGAAAAGCTGGTGTACCACAATATCAGTACTTAAACCAAGCATGTCTTGATATGACCATGTGAAGACATCTTTGAATTCTTGGAGTAACTCAATGAGGTCTCGTTTTGTCTCCACGGTGATGCAAGCTCTAATCTTCACTTCGTTTTTTTCTTATCCATCTCCTAAGCTCACAATTTCTATTGACTCTTTGTGAGGTAGAATATATTTCTCCTCTTGTTCTACCACCCTTAACAAATCAAGAGATAGGTCTCGATCATCTTCAAAGTCCTGAGGTTCCTCTAGACACATATTTTGTTCAAAAGGAGATTCTGAGCCAGTAGGAGCATCGCTTATATCATTGATATTTGGAGACTTGTTATAGGACGAAGGAAGACCCAAAGAAAAAATTAATCTAAGAAGAATTATCTATGTGGTATGAGTATAAATGAAATGGAAAGAACAAAAGAATATTTGCCAAAATAAGACACAAAAATGCATTTTATTAAAATAAAAATAATAGACATATGCATTTTTTACAAAAAAGATTCTTATTGCTTTGAGGCTTGGAGCAATAAGTATGTTTTGAATATTACTCTGAATTAGTTCTAAAAATTATAGGGATCTCTTCCACAATCTAATTTTTTAAAACACTTTTGGGGATATAAGGATGAAAGCCTGACAAGTTTTCCCCAATTCCTTATTCGAATATGACATTGATGCTCAAATTTCCCAACATTCCTTTCGGGCTTTCTTTTTCTACCATTCTTCATTCTGGATAAATGATTTCTCCTGACACGAATGTTTTGGATATATGGGGAAAGGACATCAGTTCCCATTTGACCTCTCCCCCACTCAGTCACGCTCTTCTTCTTTCTTGTCTCTTCTCCGTCTCTTTCTTCTTTTACCTCACATCTGGCTTGTATCCTAAGCCAAATCGATCTCATTTGTTCATCAGCATTGGTGCCTCGACTCTTCCTTGGAGGTATTTCTCGAATCTTCTTCTGAGTAAGGCTCCTTTCCCAACCATCAATCCTTGTAGTTTTGGATATTTTGGGCACTAGGATCTTGTTTCCTTCGACAATGAAAGTTGCGTTAACAAATTCCAGTGATGGGAAGGAACATTCTATTGCCTCTTCATTCGCTCCTATGTATGGTGCGTCACTAGTTACGGATATAATGATATCCTCTTTAGTGTTTATTGTCACCAGTCTACCCTTTGTTACTAGCTTCAGTTTTTGGTGTACTGATGATGGCACAGCCCCAGCTGAATGAATCCAAGGTCTACCCAACAAACAATTATAAGAAGGCTTGATATCCATCACTAGAAAGTCTACCTCATATGTGTTTGGACCAATTAAGAGAGGTATGTCAATCTTTCCCCTCACCCTTGTTTTTGTACCATCGAATGCTTTCACTATATTTTGACACGTCTTCATGTAAGAGTTATCTACTGGTAATCTATTCAACGTCGATAGAGGCAAGTCGTTCAGTGCAGATCCATTGTCGATTAACACCCCTGGTAATGTATATCCTTTGCAGCGGGTAGTGGTATGTAGGGCCTCCGTGCATCCCATGCCCCCTGGAGGTATTTCATCATCATTGAAAAAGATGAAATTGTCGGCACTTATATTGTTAACCAGGCAGTCTAGCTTATTCACAGAGATATCATTAGCGATATAAGTTTCATCTATCATCTTCATTAGCATACTACAATATATCTCTAAGCTCAAGAGCAAAGCTAGTACTGATATGTGAGATGGTTGTTTATGTAGCTGTTCTACAACACTATACTCACTATGCTTTAAGAATTCCAAGAATTCCTTAGTCTTATTCTCAGTTAGTAGCTTGTTAACTGGTGATTCAAGCCAAGCCATCTTTTCTTTCTTATGTTCTACTGCCAGGGTTTTTTCTTTAACAAGCTCAGTTCTTGCATTTGCAGGGTCATAGCACTTCCCACTAGCATATAGAAACCAATATCCTGGCCCTCTTCTAAAGTGCCAGTCAAATTCTCCTCTCCTAGGATCATCACGTTGCAATCATAATTCCATGAAACCCTTTTGCTATCCTTATAGGAAAAAGCCATGGGTTTCTAAATTATAACTCTTGGTGCAGCTTGTGTTCCAGCTTCATTATTTCTTGGCTGGGAAATAATCACCACCGGATGATTAACCTAGATACCTTCTCCGTTGATTCTTCCTCTAAGGCACAAATGTCGTCTCCTTCTGAGCCTTTGACATCTTCAAAGAATTCTAACTCTTTGTTATCCATTAGACTTTGTACCAAAGTTCTGAATTCAGTACACTCTTGGATCTCATAACCTTCTTCAACATGGAACTCACAGTAGCTCATCATCCCTTTATATATCTCCTCCAAATCTTAAGCGACTAATCCCATGTTTATCATTTCTTACCAAACCCATTTTAATGAGGATCTTACTTCCGCAACATCAGTTTTGGTTTTCTTTCCCCCACTCTCAATTATCGTGTTTACCCCTTGGTCTGAATGACTGGGTAATGGATTTCCTGCCACATTAGGTCCCGATGGATCATCGAACCTTACAATCCCCATCTTGATGAACCTTTCAATTAACTTTTTAAATACTGTGCAGTTCTCAATTGAGTGTCCCGTTATTCTTGCATGGTACTCGCATTGAGCATTCGCATCATACCATTTTGGGAACAAAGGTTGCACGGGTTTTAAGTAAAATGGGGATACCACATGCGCATCGAATAAATTCTTATATAACTCCTTATATGTCATCGGGATAGCTATGAACTAGGGTTTTCTATGTTTGGCCTTAAGTTAGATTCTTGCCTTGAAGGGCCTTGATGACTTGTTGTTATGGTCCTTGGTTGGCCCACAATGATCGGTTTTGAGTAGCTCTTATTATACACACTTGTGGTATTCACTTTATTTTCTTTCTTTCTTGAGGTAGGCCTTTTAGCGCTTTCCCTCGCGTCTATTTTCCCACTCCTTACTACATTTTCAACCATTTTTCTGAACATTACTATATCTGAGAAGCTCTTAGTGGCACTTCCCAATATATGGTTAATGAATTGGGATTTTAGAGTGTTTATGAAAAACATTGTTGTCTCCTTCTCCAAAAGAGGTGGTTGGACTTGCGTTGCCACCTCTCTCCATCTTGGGATTTTAGAGTGTTTATGAAAAGCATTGTTGCCTCCTTCTCCAGAAGAAGTGGTTGGACTTGCGTTGCCACCTCTCTCCATCTCTAAGCATATTGCCTAAAGTTTTCACTTTACTTCTTCTCCATGTTTTGTAATGTAATTCTATCGAGTGTCATATAGGTCACATGGCTTTATTGTTTCATGAAAAACCTGTGCTAGGTCTTTTTATGAGTTGACTTTGGCACGGCTTAATTGGTTGTACCACTTGGCTGCCGACCCAATCAAACTATCCTATAAGCAGTGAATTAATAATTGATCATTATTGACGTATCTCGTCATTCTTTAGCAGAATATTGTGATATGGGCTTCAGGACAACTAGTCCCGTTATATTTTTCAAATTCTAGAGTTTTGAATTTTGGTGGGAGCACTAGATCAATGACTAAGCTCAACTCCTTAGCATCAACCCCGGAAAGGTAATCAACATTCTCCATAGCTCAGAATTTCTCTTCCAACCACTTGCACCGATCTTCTAGTAGTTTTGGAAATTCTACCTTTACCCTATCCATTTCGGCCATGTCATCCAAATCAAGAACAACTGGGTTGGTTAGATTATCCTCGGGATTGGAACCTGAACTTGTTGGGTAATTCACCAGTGCTGAAGTGCCGGCTTGATATTGTTGAGGTCTTATGGTAATGGGTACCCTTCGTGGATATGTATCTAGTTGAGTTTGGACATTTAATGGGGTAAAGCCTGGGGGTATATAGGGTCTTCATTATCATTCCCAGAGTTATTTATAGTACTTTTCCCTTTTTCAGTCCCTTCGGCCAACAATTGGGTCAACTGGCTTATCATGCTTCGTTGGGACTCTTGTATTTGATCCCTCATTTCTTGCTATACCTTAGCTAATTTTTCTTGCAGCTGCACTTGCATCTGATCTTTCATGTCTTTCTGAATTTGTTCCAATCTCTCTAACCTTTGATACATGTCTCTGGTTTTACCGCGGGTACCGTAACGATATTCGGTTGGCAAATTCTTGTTGGTTTCCAGGGTAATTGTCAGAACTTTGCTTAATTAGGGTCTTTTATGAAATTTAATGCATATGATGAAATGTAATGCTGATGAATGAAATGAATGCAAAAAAGAGGCATCGATTCTGATTCAATTCTATTAGAATAACTTTTAGAAAACGATTGTCTCTACATAAAATAGATACATGTTATATTTATGGCCTTGCCCTAATATTCAAAGCCTTGACCTTCCTAAGAAGTCAAGATAATTCTTGACCCCGATCTGATTCTGATTCATATTTTAAGCTCAGTATGTTGGCTTGAACCACTAGGGTTTGCAAATGGTCAGCTACTTCCTGTAATTAAGCCACAGCTTCGCCCATGATGTGATCTCTATCCCTGATCTGACCTTGAAAGCATTGGAGTTGTTCTTTCCAGTGTTCATTATTTGTTTCAAGAAGCTCAACTCGAAGTTCACAATTTTGCAATGTGGTCTTGAGCTCTTCTATCTTTTTCTTCAGCTCTTCTATCTTATTTAGGCTAGCTTTCAACTCAATTACAGAGTTGCGACTACGATATTGATGTAGTGACCTTTCTAACTCTGTTACCCGGGCTTTTAATCTAACATTTTCATTTTAGCTTTCTAACAAATCCCTTTCTAGAGCATCTTCTCGAACTCGAGCATCTTGGAATTTCTTTTCCTACTAATCAGTTCTAATCTTTTCTTTTTTGACCTCTTGCTGCCATTGCTCTGATGTTTTACCCAATCCAGCAGTCTTTATCTACAAGCATAGCTTCTTATAATCTATTTTTAGATTGTTCAAATCTTTCTCAACCTTGTTCATTCCTTTTCTCATTTTATTGGCTTCTAGCTTCTGGATGTCGATATCTAATCCTAGACGCATTGTTTCTTCTTCCAACTATTCTATCTTTTTCCCCAACTCCAAACTCCTCTCTTCTTCCAACTATTCTATCTTTTTCCCCAACTCCAAACTCCTCTTTTCAAAGTCTTGCTTTATAATTTCCAACTCAGATGGGATCACTTGTAAGTGCTCTTCTATCAGTCGGGTGTTTACTTGACTTGATACAGGGATATTGTCATTGACTCTTTTACCCACCACTAACCATACTTGGGGGTCGTCATGGGATTTGTAGTAAATCTGTTCATTCTGTGGGTTTGGTTCCAAGTGTTCGATACTTCACGAACCTTCTTCTTGTAATTATCACCTTTATACGCAAACTCATACTAAGCCAACCCTTGCATTGTCGGTATAAACTGCCTTGACTTATACTGCCACAATACAAGTAAAGAGGTATATCCAATAGCTCCTCATATCCCAAGTAAAGGGGCCCAGTCGAATTCTCCACTTCAGTATAAAATCTCATCAGGGATCATCCAAGGGACCCTCCATTCGACGTCTTGATCTTGGAGACTCTAGAGAATTGCCATCCACTTTTCTTAAAAAATGTTGTCTCGTCTTGGCATAGCCACGAATTCTTTCAACGGAGAGTAGTTCTCAGAGAATACTCAATAAGAGACATTTTCTACCTTTTAAAAGTGGCTGTGAAACCAAGCTAGCAAGAGTTGTGCACATCGGATAAATCTTCCTTCACCCACTCTCTGGTATGCATTCAAAGATCTAAAAGTTTCAGCCAAAATTGCCAGGATGGGTGTGACCCTTTTGTCAAGCTGGTCGAATAGATCTAAAACTGCATCATCTATGTGCCTTAACGCTTTGGGGAAAATAACCAACCTATAAATACTCAAAGCGAATACATCGACCCTTTTCTTCGTATTCGAATGTGCCAAGATCAAATCCCGCAAACTTTTCCAAGAGATGAATTTACTATCTTCTTTTTGTTTAATCCAGACTGTGACATATTGCTCACTCATCCGTGTTATACTCATTAGCTTCTTCAAGAAAGTCGAGACATTAGTGGCTTTAGGATAAGCTTTGTCGGCTTGGATCCTCGGGCAACGTTGTAGAGTTGTGTACTCTTCTACGGTGGGCACCAGGTCTATTTTCCCAAAAGTAAAGGAGCTATAGGCAGGATTCTACTACCGGGTCAAAGCTCAAAATAAGTGCTTATCTACTTTGACATCGAGTAAATAAGGCAAATCACCATAGTTACAGTAAAATAACTACTTGGTTCATCATCCTATTGGTCCCGTACCTTTTTCAACTCTTGGAGATTATTCTGAGTCACACTGGTGTGAGTGAAATCCAATAATTCTGACATATATCCCTCCATCAGGCTGTCACCCTTCTCTTGCTGTGTCTTCTCGGACCATATCCAGATGGCTGCATTGTCTTCCACTTTATCAAGAAATCCTTTTTCCATGACAAGCTCTCTATTTAGCAACTGAACGTGAATCAACGCCCTTTTCTATGATGAAAATACGATGCAATCACAACCAAAACAAAACGAAAGAAGTCAGCATATTTCATATAAAGCAAGAAATAATAAATAAAGCACCTATTCGGGTGACCACTAGAGGTTCGGTATGGTTCTATCTAGGGTAGGTTCTTAGAGCTCATTATATGCGGTTTGTGTAACACCCCTAACCCGTATCTGTCGTCGAAACAGGGTTTTAGAGTATTACTAGAACATTCAGAACATTTTATAAATAATTTACGTAGATTACAATTCATTTACCGAGATCATTCAAAACGTCCCTTAATTAGACCCTCGAGGTCCAATACGAGCATTAAAATCAAGTCGGGACTTAATCAGAAACTCATAAATTTTTTCGCAACATTTCAAAAATTTTCCAAGGTGCAGGGCTCACACGCCCGTATAGTCTAGGGACACGCCAATGAGGTCGGGTCGTGTACTACACACACCCATGTCTTTAACCCATGTAACTCTCTAACTTATAAGGCATGAAGAAATTGAAGTCACACGGCCAAGTCACACACCAATGTGCTAGCCCGTGTGGTGAATTTTATTTTCAAAATTTAGGTGCAGTTTTCACACGACCATGTAACACGCCAGTGTTAAGGCCGTGTCGCCCAATTCTGAGCATTCTATTTCTCATTTTTAAGATACAGAGGACACAGGCCGAACCACATGCCCATAGGATGAGCCGTGTGTCACATACGGCCAAGACACACGCCCGTGTGTCTACCCGTGTGGACAAAATAAAGTCATTTCCTAGCCTCATTTGTCACCCAAAACTTACCATTTTCTTGCACCAAAACTCACAAGTATATATCCACCAATCCAACATCATATTCACATAAAATTTACCATCAATCATGTAGTGTTAGCTCATGCATCAAAGGATATAAACTTACTCTTATCATAAACTTATATGCTAACATAATTCCAACAACTAACACATAATAAGCACTTATGTGATTACCAAAATATTACTTCAAAAATAGCCAAACTTAAACCATCACTAGCCACTCCAATGACTAGATTATAAAACAACAATTACAAGACATCATTGATCAAATAAGCTTATACATGTCATTATACCAAAATGAGATTTTTATTTATACCAAAATGAGATAGTGGATAGTGTGATGATTGCTCCGACAGACTTCTAACCTTCGCGAGCTTTGAGCACTATAAAATAGGGAAAATTAAATGGAGTAAGCATTTTATGCTTATTAAGTTCGTATAATGGAAAATAAACTTACCAATCATATTTATCAATACAAGCATACATAGCCATATTTTCCATAATTTTGGATGATTTTACCTAAACACAAACACTTAATCAAACAAGTTAATCACATAACCTCATATAAATATCAAGTAAACATAGATGAGCTCATCAAATTACAAGTTTCCATTAATTTCACCTTTCAATACTTCAAGAGTCTTTTCCGTCGAACTATTGAAATTTCGATGGATGTTCGTTTAGTATACTCATGTACAAAAGTACCCATTAGGGTGAATAATAAAAAGGCACAATCTTGAGCCACACATTTTACAACAGGATTATTAGTCTAGGCTAAATCCTATCCGTAGCATATGCTCTAGAGAGCTTAAATTGGATTACCCGTCCGAGCTAAATCCAATCTCTATCAAAAGCTCAAGAGGGCTTACATTAGAATTACCCGTTCGGGCTAAATTCTATCTGCAACATAAGCAGTATTATTCTTATTCAAGAAATCACCTTAATCCATCGAAATTCAACATTCAACCGGAACATGACAATGTGTCCATATTTCACAACTTAGGACTATTTCATTATGTATATAAATCTCACACATATCAACACAATCATACAATTCAATTCAAGCATATTAACATACATATTTAAGTTACACGAACTTACCTTGAAAATTGTTCGTATTTGAATTTCAACTAATCCGAAACCTTGCTTTCCTTGATCTAGTTCCATGGTTGGTCTTTCCGGATCTATATGGGTAAATTTAAATATTAATCTATCACATTTCATATACATTTGCATCCTATGATATCCTAGGCAAAATTACCATTTTGCCCCTATCTTTTTTAAAAATTCTGATTTTATCCCTAGGTTCGAAAAATGAAATTCATGAAATTTAACCCTCTTTCCAAGCAGAGCCAAAATTTATAGACTACATCTACAGCACATAAATTTCACAAATTTCAGAATTTTCCATGGGTTTTACCACTTTTTCATTTTAGTCCTTAAATCAAGTTTTCATCAAAAATTGCTTTGTAAAAGTTGTTTATCTATGAATAAATTTTCATTTTCTACCATAAATTTCTAATTTCCAGCATATTTATCCATGACCCAAATTTCATGCCTTGATAACTTTTCAAATAAATCCCCTAAATAGAAAGATTAGATTATCCCGATTCCAAAAAATATAGAAATTACTAAAAACAAGACTTGATTTCATACCTTATTAAGCTTGAAAAATTTTCTTCCTCTCTCCTAAGGCTTCCATAGAAAAATTGGGGAAGATGATATGAAAATAGATGATTTTTTTCTTTTTAATTAATTATCATTTATTAATTTTAACGATTTCCAATTTAGTCCCTACCCTTTTCTAATTTTTCCATGGATGAGTCATTAAAATATCTACTAACTACTCTTCAATGGTCTAATTACCATATAAGGACCTTAAGTTTTGAATTCCATAGCTATTTGATACATATAGCTACTAGAACCCTACTTTTGTATTTTATGCAATTTAGTCCTTTCCCTAATTAAACTCACAATTGGTAAAATTTTTGTATCAAAATTTTCATGTTATCTTCCTATCATGTTACCAACCTAAAAATAAAATAAAATAAAATAAAATTTTATTTTTTTGGCTCGAATTTGTGGTCTTGAATCCACTATTTTGATGTCACCGAAAATGGGCTATTACAGTTTGGTTCTAAAGTAAGTCTACCTGACCCAGAAGATTCTTCAATCCTCACCCATTATAGGCTTATACGAACCGAGTTTAGTTTAGGGGAATACATTTCCCTATGGCTATACAGAGATGAAGATCTCACGAAGACATAGATACAGATGTATCCTGAAAGCGATCCACTATTCTATACGGAGGTGAAGACCTCACGAAGGAATAGTTTCTTACTCCCACTTAAGAAGGGAAAAATTGAATGATCATGCAATGCAATATACGGAAAACACACAAAAAGAAACTTTCGAACCAAATAAAACAGATATTCTAGAACGCGACAACTCGAGATATCAAGGCATGAAGGATGAAATGTAATAAAGGGATCATAAATTTAAACTAAATTATCAATTTTCGACAAAAAGACCAAAAAGTAAACAACTCGTGGCTTGACTCTCTTATTTTTGGTTTCCCTGGTGGAGTTGCCAAGCTGTCGAGACCTTTTGTTTTGAAATCGTCTTTTATTTGGAAAAAAAATGAAAATGGAGTCATCGTAAATCTTTTTTATTAGGTGTGATCGGATCACCTAGAAATATGATCATTTTAATAAAAGTTTAGATTTACTAAAGCTATGATTTTTGGTCTACAAAATCCAGGAAATGGGTTCGGGAGTCGGTTATGCATGAGGAAGGATTAGCACCCTCTTAATGCCAAAAATTGGTACCTAGTTGATTAATTGATGTCTTATCGTCAGGAATTAAAAATTTGAAGAGAATTTAAAACATGCTCCCTTTTTGATACATTACTTAACTAAATTAATTTTTACAAAAAAGGGTTTATTTCAAGTTAATCGAGAAGAAAGGATCATGTCCCGTAAGTTAGGACACAATGCCTTATATCCTCGAGAACAAGAACGAACGCCATTTGATCATCACTTAAATCTCGTTTATTTTTATTCATTTTAGAGTAAATGTTAGGCTATCTCAGTTTTAGAAAGAAGCCATATTCCGTAAGTTAAGAGCACAACTTTTCTAATTCCAAAATAATGAACATTACCTCGATTTTTAAAAATTCTTTTTTGTGCCTTGTGCAAAGACGAATTTGATACTTAAAATAATGTATATTTAGCTTATGCAAGCATACTATAGAAACGGGTAAATGTATTTGAACACAGTTCGTGACATGATCGTAGCCATAATAAAATTAAATGGAAGTATAAAAAAATAAAATGATGGTATACGAAAAATAAAAGTGTCGTGATAGTAAATGACAATGCAACATCAATTTGTAGTAATAATGGCATGATAATAATATGTATAACAAAATATGAAAGTATAATGATAATGATAATAATAATAATAATAATAATAATAATAATAATAACAATAACAACAACAACAATAACATGAACAATACATGTGCAAGTAAAAAAACGTAAATAATCTAATTTTTGAACGTATAAAAAAGTAATAAATAAATAATAACAATAATAAAGGCAAAAGAGAAAAAAGATAAAGAAAAAATAAAATAAAATTAAAACGCACAATAAATACAAAAACAAATCAATTTTAAATATAAATAGAAGAAATAATAAGTAAATAAATAAATAAATAAAATAAAAAATAATACATAAAAAATTAGACAAGGTCGAAATTAAATAAATAAGGATTAAATCAACATTGAAATGAAATTAAGAGTCTAAAATATAATAAAATAAGTGCATAAATATAAGAAGGACTAAATCGAAACTTAAGTTGAATTTTAGGGGGAAATCGGGATAAAAATAAAAATAAGGGACTAAATTGTAACACGTGAAAAAAGAAAGGGGCCAAATGGGAAAATATTCCCTGTCCCAAAACTCGTTGTTCCTTAAGGGACCAAATTAAAATAAAATCAAAATCATAGGGTAGAAATTTAAAAACAAAAAAAGACTATATTGAAAAATAATTAAAAAGCGGAAGGACTAAAGGCGTAATTAGACCCCCTTTAAAAACTACGCGAATCCTACTAGGTCAAGTCAGGTCTGATCGATCGGGTTAGGTCTGATCGGTTTTGGCCTAAAACGACGTCGTTTTGGGGTTTGAGGAAACAGGCCAAATTGACGCCATTTCCTACCCCTATTTAAGTTAAAAAAATTAAAAATTCATTTTTAAACTGTTTAAAAAAAATTGAAACCCTTTTATTTTTTCTCTAAAATCGCCTTAGGGTCCGGCCATCGACACTGTCATGGACCACCACGGTGGCCACCGATCACCGGTGTCGACTCCGTCATTCCCGGTGGCCGAAAAACCCTAAAAACCCCTTTTTAGTCCCTCTCATTGAATAAAACGTGGATCCGGGGTTGTAACATGCAAAAGAGTCGCCGTTTGACCAAAAACCCGGAGGGACCATTCGTTTCTCGCTCTCTTTGACACGGTTTCAGGTGAATCCTTTAGGATTCAACCGCCTTAAATGTTAGCGAGGGTCACCGACTACGGCAGTAGAAGGTAGAACGGCAGGTGCGTTTCTTTTTTATTTTATTATATATATGTAATAATAGACTCGAAAAGAGAAAAATAAAAATATCACCTTTTGAAGTTTTTTTTATTTTTATATTTCGATTGTTTTTCTTTTTTTTGTGTGTGTGTATATTTTTCAGTAAAAAAATTACAATCTGGTTATGGCTTTTATAGCCATATGTTTCATTATTCGTTACATTTTTTTATTTTTTTCTCTAGTGTTCCTTGCGTGTTCTTTGTCTTTTTTGCAGGTGGTGGTTGACGACGATGGCAGAGTAGTTGGTGGTGGCAGGCTAGGGTGCGCCGCTAGGTTTTTTTTTTCTGAAAATAGTTTAGGCTGTTAGGCTTGTAGCTTTGGGTTAGGGTTTTTTGTTTTGGGCTATTTGGGTAGTGTATTGAGCCTGACCAGTAATTGGACTTTGGGACTGTTAATTTTGATTTTTGTTTTTATTTTTGGTTGCTGTTAGGGCCCGGACAAAATTGGGCTTTTACATGTGTCACACACCAAAACTCTTTTTCTCTTCAATATTTTTACAAAACTCCTGATAGTTTAATCCATTGAAAAAAAGAAGTGAAGCATTTTTTGGGTGGTCTCGCAAGATCCAAGATTTGGTAAGTTTAATTCCAACCCAAATTTCTAATTTCATTATTGCTTTTTTTTTATTGTGTATATGGATGTACTGCTTTTAAAGTTGATTTCAATGAAATAATTGTATAATTGTGCTTGTGGGTTTTTCTTATTTTTAGTTTATGAAAGTTTTTTTGGGTTTAATATCTTTGCTTTCTGATGATAATTATTTAATAAATAAGGATTTCTACTATGACAATGATTTTTTTATGGTGATTTCATGTAAACTTCGTGAGGTGTAATTTATAAATCCTAATTTTTCAAAGACCAACATCAAGAAGTTTAAAGCATATACTTTTTTTTTACTAAAAATCATATTTTCATTTTCGTTTGGCAAATTTTGCATTCATGAAGCTTCTTTCTCTTTTTTTTTTGTAGCCAAAGATGGCACATTATTCTGCACAATATGTTTTTTTTTGGTTAAAGTATTCTGTAATTCAATAATTTCAAAGAGAGTAGATATTTTGTTTATATTTTGTTTATTTGTTTATGATGTGTTTGTTTTTTTTTAAATTTCTTGTATATTAGTTTAATATCATGGTTAATAGTTTCTGATTGTGGTAAGGTTGCAAAAAAAATCTACTACCTTTTGCATTTGCATTCACAAACATCAATTTGCATAGTCATGAAAATAAACAATTTAATAACAGTGGTGTAAAGTTGCACATCTTTTATCTTCTTGATTGAATGATGTCTTTTCTCATACGCTTAAAAGGGAAAAGACCTTTATATTCTGGCAAATTTTAATTTTAAACAAGAACAAATCTACATGGCATATGTAACACCCCTTATCCGAGATCGTCGCCGGAGTCGAGCACGAGGCGTTACCAGACTTATCTTACTTGTTCGGGGCATAATTTTTTTTAAATTTATTCGCTCACATTCATCCAATAAATCCCAAAAAGGGGCCTTCAAGGCCCTAAAACATGCAATTGAAACAGTTCGGGACTAAACCGGGAACATTAAAAATTTTTCCAATTACTTACACAAATCAAAACAATTTATTTCACTATTCATAATAAAACTGTCCATCTGCATAACAGTCACTAAATTAATTATAACTCGAGTTACGAAACTCAAAATTTAAATATGTAAAATTTCCCTCAAACTAGACTCATATATCTTCTTCCCATATTTTTTTCAAAATTTTTGGTTTGGCCAATTAGTACAGTTTATTCATTAAATTTTCCCTTGTTTTGTAGTTTAGTGGACCTGACCTCTCTTCACTAAAAATTGATTATCTCATTATAAAAAATTTGAATAATGTTTTTGTTTGTTTCTAATGAAAATAGACTCACTAATAAATCTATACATATAAACTATGACTTATAGTTATATTTTTTAAAATTTCTAGTGATTTTCCAAAGTTGGAACAGAGGATCATGAAGTCACTCTAAACCAGTCTTACAAAAATTTAAATATCTCAGAATATAGACTTCCTTTGCTTGCTCTATTTCTTTCCTATGAAAATAGGCTCAATAAGATTTAATTCTATATCTAATTAACCATTTAATTTCATTTCTAAAATTTTTAGTGATTTTTCAAATCCACATCACTACTGCTGTTTCCTAACTGTTCCATGGCCAACTCTTACTCCTTCATAATTTCTTTGCATCAAACCTCATTTAGGCATACATAATACCAAAAGATGTTCTTATTTAGCTATATCATAAGCTAATCATTACTAAGTATTCACATGCCATTATTTAATCATATCATAAAGACATACATACAAAATAGCCAAGTCCTTATACATGCCAAGACTTAAAGTATTTCTAGTCACAAAATACCGAGATAGCTCGTTGATAGTGTAAGGCGATCTTCGACGTCCTTACAATTTTTCGAGTTGGCTTTGTGATACTATAAAAAAGAGAGAAAAGAAAGGGAGTAAGCATAAAGCTTAGTAAGTTTGCATGTAAATAAATAACAATATTCTAAATGAATTATCAAGATAACCTGAACCTTTCGAACATGGACTTATCTTACCTTCCCTTTGGTACACTCTTTAAATTTTCCGTTAAACCACTTGGAACACTAAGGATACAGGGGTACCTTTCCTTTTTAAACTTACCATTGCCATGTCTTGACATGGTCTTACGTGGTATCCTTGCCTTTTGAACTCACCATTGCCATGCCTTGGCATGGTCTTACATGGGATCTTTGCCTTACAGTAGTTTATCAATGCCATGTCTTGAATGGTCTTACATGATTTCCTTGCATTGTAGAACTTACCAATGTCATGCCATGACATCTGTATCCTACACATTCCTAAGGTTCAACTGAGACTTTTAAGTATCACTTCTCTGTCAATTCTTGCTTGAATCATCAAGGAATAAATTTACAAAATAAATATATAGATGCTGAAAAATAACATCATTAATTATAAATAATAAAATATTGTATTTATTTACCGCAAACTTACCTCGATACAAAATACGATCAAATATTTTGATTTAGTCCTCAACTTTTTTCTTTCCTCGGTCTAACCCTGAATTTTTTTCTTCTTGATCTATAATAGCAAATTTAGCTTATTTAATATTCACATTTATCAAAACAGTCCTTAACTCTAACTTTGGTAAAATTACAATTTTGCCCTTAAACTTTTGTATATTTACACTTTTAACCCAAGGCTCGGAAATGAAACTTTATCCCTAATTCTTATGTTTTATGACATGCTGATCATTTATTACCTACGGTAACATCAAATTCCCACTCTAACATGTACTTATGACCATTAGGTATTTTTACCGATTATGTCGTTTTACTCGTTTCCGCTTAAAATAGCTTAGCTCAAGTCGTTTACCTTAATTTCAAGCTTCATATTCTACCATAAAACATCAAAATAAACACATTTCACCTATGGGTATTTTTCCAAATATGAACCCTAGGTTAAATTATTGCTAGAATAAGATAAATCAAGTTACCGGGACTTCAAAAACGTAAAGAACATTAAAAACGGGGCTTGGAATCACTTACTATGAAGCTTGGAAGCTTGACAAAACCCTAGCTATGAAGAACCCTTGAAGTTCCGGCCTAATGAAGAAGATGGGCACATTTTGCCATCTTTTTCCCTTTTTTAATCTTTTAATTACCAAATGACTAAAATACTCTTCATTAAAATTTTAGTTATTTTTATCTATGTATGCCCATTTTTTGTCCATGAAAACCTAATGGTCTAATTACCATTTAAGGACCTCTACTTCAATTATACTCTTCAATTTAATCCTTTAGCATCTAAAACTCATATTCATCAACTTTTTCAATTAAGCCCTAGTAGGTAAATTAAGCATGCTATCTACAAAATTTTCCATCGATACTCTAACGCATCATCTAATCACTCGGTAAATTATAAAAATTAATCGGAATAAAATTTTCTATCTCAGATTCATGGTTTTGCAACCACTGTTCCGTTTAGGCTTTGGGATGTTTCATTTCTCCCCCTCTTTAAGGATTTTCGTCCTCGAAAATCTTACTTGTGAAAAGATTGGGGTACTGTTTTCACATAACCTCTTCAGGCTCCCATGTAGCCTCGTCTACCCCATGCCTATTCCATTATACTTTCACAAGTGCAATACTTTTGTTCCTTAATTTCTTGACCTCTCGAGCTAAAATCTTTATCGGTTCTTCACCATAAGTCATATCTTGCTGAATCTCAACCTCTATCTGTGAAATCACATGTGAAGGATCAGAATGGTTACGACGTAACATGGACACATGGAACACATCATGAATCTTCTCTAACTCTGGCGACAAAGCTAATCGATATGCTAATGGTCCAACTCTTTCAGTCACTTCAGACGTTCCAATAAAACGTAGACTTAGTTTGCCTTTCTTGCCAAATCTAAAGACGTTCTTCCACGAGGATACTTTCAAGAACACTTTGTCACCAACTTGATACTCAATCTCTTTTCTTTTCAAGTCTGCATAAGACTTCTGTCTATTTGAAGCTACTTTTAAGCAATCTCTGATAACTTTCACAAATTTCTTTAAGAAACATTGGCTTAGCTTTTAATTCGGCTAAGATAGAACCATCACCCGATAAGGTTAAACTAGTGTTCAAAGCTCTTAATGCAAATAAAGATTTTCTACTCAAAGCATCAGCAACTACGTTTGCCTTACCCGAGTGATAATCGATCACTAGTTCATAATCTTTAATCAACTCTAGTCATCTTCTTTGCCTCAAGTTCAAATCTTTCTGAGTCACCAAGTATTTCAAACTTTTATGATCAGTAAATATTCGACACTTCTCACCATACAAATGATGTCTCCAAATTTTCAATGCAAATACAATGGCAGCTAGTTCTAAATCATGTATCGGTTAATTTTTCTCATGTGACTTTAGCTGTTTAGAGGCATAAGAAATTACATTTCCTTCCTGCATAAGTACACAGCTTAATCCATTCAAGACACATCACTGTAAATCACAAACTCTTTACCTGGTTCTGGTTGTACTAAGACAGGAGCTTTAGTCAAAAATGCCTTTAACTTACCAAAACTCTGCTGACACTTTTCAGTCCATTTAAACTTGACATCTGTCTGTAGCAATCTTGTCAATGGAGTAGCTATCATGGACCCTCTACAAATCGTCTATAATAACCGGTGAGACCAAGAAAACTTCTGACCTCTTATACATTCTTGAGAGGCTTCTAATCAATAATGGCTGAAATCTTGCTCGGATTAACTCTAATACCTTCACCTGAGACTATATGTCCAAGAAAACCAACTTTCCGTAACCAAAACTCACTTTTGCTAAACTTGGCATAAAGTTGATTATCTCTTAAAGTCTGTAAAACTGTTCTCAAATGCTCTGAATGCTCAGTCTTATCATGAGAATAAATCAAGATATCATCAATGAACACAACTACAAATTTATCCAAGTAAAGTCTGAAAATTCGATTCATTAAGTCCATGAAAATGGCAGGAGCATTAGTTAAGCCAAATGGCATCACAAGGAACTCATAATAGCCTTATCTAGTTCGGAAAGCAGTCTTCAGAACATCTGACTCTTTAACTCACAACTAATAATATCCGGATCTCAAATCTATCTTAGAGAACACAGTAGCTCCCTTCAATTGATCAAAAAAATCATCAATTCTAGGTAGTGGATACTTGTTCTTAATATTCATCTTGTTAAGCTACTGATAACTTATGCACAATATTATCAAACCATCTTTCTTTTTCACAAAGAGCACTAGTACACCCCATAGTGAACAACTAGGTCTTGCAAAGCCTTTCTCTATTAGTTCCTGCAATAGAACTTTCAATTCTCTCAATTCCATTGGAGCCATTCTATAAGGAGCAATAGAAATGGGTGTTGTACCTGGAACCAATTTAATACCAAACTCAACTTTTCTAATAGGAGGCAAACCTGGTAGTTCTTTCGAAAACACATCAGGAAACTCACATACCACGGGCACTGATTCAATTTTCAACTTTGGATCTTTAGTATTCAACACAAAAGCAAGATAAGCTTCATATCCTTTTCTCAAGCATTTTTTAGCAGACATAACAGAAATCATGGCAATTGAACTATCTGACTCATCTAAATTAACCCGAAGAATTTCACCATTTTCGCATTTCAACTTAATGAATTTCTTTCCACAATTCACTATCACGTCATGCGCAGTCAACCAATTCATACCAAGAATCACATCAAACTCATCAAATGGCAATAGCATGAGATCGGCCGAAAAACAGTAACCTCTAATCATCAAAGGGCAATTTTTACTTACTTTGTCTACTAATACATACTGACCAAATAGATTCGATACTTTAATCACAAATCTCGTAGACTCTATGGACATATTCATACTAGGCATCAATTTCATGCAACATAGGAATAGGTCAAACTCGGATCAATCAAAGCAATAATATTAACATCATGAAGAGAAAATGTACCCGTAATTACATCAGGGGAGGATGCCTCTTCACGAGCACGGATAGCATAGGTCCTTGCAGGGGCTCTAACATCTGGTTTCGCTGCTGAATCTTTAGATGCACCTCTACCTACCCCTATTCCCGAACTTCTCTGAGGTCTTCCTCTAACGGGGGCATTGCTTGATCTTCCACTCGGTATTACCTCTCTTTTAACCAACTCAGGACACTCCCGAATGAAATGATCCGATGCACCACATCGGAAACAACTAGTCTCAGTTGTTCGACATTGACCTGGATGACGTCGACGACATTAAGGACACTCGGGTCTATCAGGCTGAATACTGCCAACACTCACAATTGAAGTGGTCTGAGCTTTCTGACCCATAAATCTTCTACCTTTGTTTCGGCTAGAATACCCTGCTGAAAAATTAGATCTCGTAGAAAACTCTCTAGGCCTCTTGGATGTAGACTGAAACGACTTGCTCATCTGTCTTTTCTTCTTGTCTTGCATATGAATTTTAGCTTTACCCTTTCCTTTCAGCAACTCCTCTGCCTTACAAGCTCTTTCAACTAAAATAACAAACTCTTTTATTTTTAAATCACCGACTGACAGTCAAATATCATCATTGAGCCCATCTTCAAATCTCCTGCACATAATAGCTTCAATAGACACACACTCTCGAGCATAATTACCGAGTCTGAAAAATTCACATTCATATTCAGTCACTATCATCTTACCCTGCTTTAGTTCAAGGAATTCTTTTCTTTTCTGGTCAATGAACATCTGACTAATGTATTTCTTACGGAACTCCTCCTGAAAGAAATTACAAGTAACCCTCTCTTTACGTACTACTAACACAATTGTCTTCCACTAATGGTAGGCCGAGTCTCGTAAAAGTGATACAACACACTTCATGGACTCTTCAGGTGTGCAGAATAACTCATCAAAGACCCTGATAGTATTCTCGAGCCAAAATTCAACTTTCTCTGCATCGTCATCTTTAGTAGCCCGAAACTCTTCAGCCCCTTATTTTCTAATTTTATCAACTGGTGGCTTCTCTCTTCTGACTGTATTTATGACTGGGGAAGTTACATGGGTAGTCTAAGGATCATGAGGGGGTGGAGGTCTAACGGCCGGATTCGTATGAACGAACTCGGCAAACCATTCATTCATAGCTTGGAAGAAGGCTTCTCGAGCCCCTCCTCCCTGACTAACTGTAACGAGCCTTTCACTACTATCTGTTGGCACCGTCCCTTCTATGGGAGCGGGCGTGTTACTTTCTACATCATCTGCACCAACTCGTTCGAGATCCATAACTATAAAAGAAAAACATTTTAAAATTGTCAAGAGTCGTCACACTATCAAAATATAAGTATGGCATGTATAGCTAGACTCTTACTCATACTGAATATTCTGAGAATTGACTAAAATCTTGCTCTGATACTAATAAATGTAACATCCCTTACCCGAGACAGTCGCTGGAGTCGAGCACGAGGCGTTACCAGACTTATCTTACTTGTTCAGGGCATAATTTTTTTTTTAAATTTATTCGCCCGCATTCATCCAATAAATCTCTAAAAAAGGCCTTCAAAGCCCTAAAACGTGCAATTGAAACGGTTCAGGACCAAACCGGGAACATTAAAAATTTTCCAATTACTTACACAAATCAAAACAATTTATTTCACTATTCATAATAAAACTATCTATCTACATAACAATCACTAA
Organism: Gossypium hirsutum; assembly: GCF_007990345.1. Lineage (NCBI taxonomy): Eukaryota > Viridiplantae > Streptophyta > Magnoliopsida > Malvales > Malvaceae > Gossypium > Gossypium hirsutum. The sequence goes on along the minus strand of NC_053426.1, from coordinate 20,710,893 downwards.
ATTAATTATAACACAAGTTAAGAAACTTGAAATTTAAATCCGTAAATTTTTTTTGAAACTAGACTCATATATATTCTTTCTATAATTTTTCCAGAATTTTTGGTTTTTCCAGTTAGTACAGTTTATTCATTAAATGTTCTCCTATTTCGCAGTTTAGCGGACCTAACCTCTCTTCACTAAAAATTTATTATCTCATTATACAGAATTCAGATAAATATGTTTATTTTTAATGAAAATAGACTCACTAAGGAATATAGACATATAAACTATGACTTATATTTATTTTTTTTACAATTTCTAGTGATTTTCCAAATTTGGAATAGGGGATCACGAAGTCACTCTGAACCAGTCTTACAAAAATTTAAATATCTCAGAATATAGACTTCCTTTGCTTGCTTTGTTTCTTTCTTATAAAAATAGACTCAATAAGATTTAATTATATATCTCATGCACCATTTAATAACATTTCTACAATTTTTAGTGATTTTTCAAAACCACATCACTACTGCTGTTTCCTAACTGTTCCATGGCCAACTCTTACTCCTCCATAATTTCTTTGCATTAAATCTCATTTAGGCATACATAATACCAAAACATGTTCTTATTTAGTTATATCATAAGCTAATCATTACCAAGCATTCACATGCCATTATTTAATCATATCATAAGGACATACACACAAAATAGCCAAGTCCCTATACATGCCATGACATAAAGTATTTCTAGTCACAAAATACCGAGATAGCTCGTTGATAGTGTGAGGCAATCTCCGATGTCCTTACAATTTTCCAAGTTGGCTTTGCGATACTATAAAAAAGAGAGAAAAGAAAGGGAGTAAGCATAAAGCTTAGTAAGTTTGCATGTAAATAAATAACAACATTCTAAATGAATTATCAAGATAACCTAAACCTTTCGAACATGGACTTATCTTACCTTCCCTTTGGTACACTCTTTAAATTTTCCGTTGAACCACTTGGAATTCTAAGGATACAGGGGTACCTTTCCTTTTTAAACTTACCATTGCCATGTCTTAACATGGTCTTACGTGGTATCCTTGCCTTATGAACTCACCATTGCCATGCCTTGGCATGGTCTTACATGGGATCTTTGCCTTATAGTAGTTTATCAATGCCATGTCTTGACATGGTCTTACATGATTTCCCTGCCTTGTAGAACTTACCAATGTCATGCCTTGGCATGGTCTTACTTGGTATCATTAAGCCCTAATGTCATGACATTTGTATCCTACACATTCCTAAGGTTCAACCGAGACTTTTAAGTATCATTTCTCCATTAATTCTTGCTTGAATCATCAAGGAATAAATTTACAAAATAAATATATAGATGCTGGAAAATAACATCTTTAATTATAAGTAATAAAACATTGCATTTATTTACTGCAAACTTACCTCGATACAAAATACGATCAAATATTTTGATTTAGTCCTCAACCTTTTTCTTTCCTCGGTCTAACCCCGAATTTCATTCTTCTTGATCTATAATAGTAAATTTAACTTATTTAATATTCACATTTATCAAAACAGTCCTTAACTTTAACTTTGGCAAAATAATAATTTTGCCCCTAAACTTTTGTATATTTACACTTTTAACCCAAGGCTCGGAAATGAAACTTTATCCCTAATTCTTATGTTTTATGACATGCTGATCATTTATTACCTACGGTAACATCAAATTCCCACTCTAACATGTACTTATGACCATTAGGTATTTTTACCGATTATGTCGTTTTACTTGTTTCCGCTTAAAATAGCTTAGCTCAAGTCGTTTAACTTAATTTCAAGCTTCATATTCTACCATAAAACATCAAAATAAACACATTTCACCTATGGGTATTTTTCCAAATATGAACCCTAGGTTAAATTATTGCTAGAATAAGATAAATCAAGTTACCAGGACTTCAAAAACGTAAAGAACATTAAAAACGGGGCTTGGAATCACTTACTATGAAGCTTGGAAGCTTGAAAAAACCCTAGCTATTAAGAACCCTTGAAGTTTCGGCCTAATGAAGAAGATGGGCACATTTTGCCATCTTTTTCCCTTTTTTAATCTTTTAATTACCAAATGATTAAAATACTCTTCATTAAAATTTTAGTTATTTTTATCTATGTATGCCCATTTTTGTCCATGAAAACCTAATGGTCTAATTACCATTTAAGGACCTCTACTTCAATTATACTCTTCAATTTAATCCTTTAGCATCTAAAACTCATATTCATCAACTTTTTCAATTAAGCCCTAGTAGGTAAATTAAGCATGCTATCTACAAAATTTTCCATCGATACTCTAACGCATGCATCTAATCACTCGGTAAATTATAAAAATTAATCAGAATAAAATTTTCTATCTCAGATTCATGGTTTTGCAACCACTGTTCCGTTTAGGCCCTATTTTGGGAGGTTACAGCATATGGTTATGGTCACTTTATCTTAATTTTGATCTCCCTTATCTTGGTGGAAGCTTTTTTTATTTTACCTTTTTGTTTCCTGTTTGTTTATGTTTACATGTTATGGTGGTTCATGGTTTTGAATTGCTCATTGTAATCTTTAGACTAACAACTTTAGAGATGTTTCGTTGTTTTCAAACAAAAACGAATGTTTTTGGTCATATCTACTAAGTGTTTTTAAGTGGCCTTACAGCGTCTAATACTTAATGCTTGTATTTAGCTCTTAGCCTCTTTGCAATCATAGGGAGAGATCATCTCTGTCATCTTTTCTAACATTGTAGTAAACCATAATATGTTTTGTCTTTCCTTTTTCACATATCAATCATTGGTGAAGTTCTGCACTTTATTTTATGTTTCTATTCCTTGTTGTATAACAACTTAATGGTCTCTTAAGGCATGTCTTTTTGTTGGTTATGAAGTACAAATGCATCAAGCATGTTAAAAATACTACAAATTTGAAATGTGTTGTTTCATTACATTTAGAATCTTGGTCTTACTAACCAAAAAGGAAACTACCTGTCACCATTATATTGTATATGTTTTATCATTTTGATTCTTGCTTGTTAGCCTTACATGGTGGACATACTAAGAAAGAAATCGAAGCCTAAAAAATTCAGGTTTCTACTATTGAGTGGTATTATGGTCTTGGCTCTAATTTGGTTTATATATATGCATCATATTCCTTGCGTAAAGTAGACCCTGCGTTTTTAATTTGCTAATACGATGAGATTGTTAAATTTGTTGTTTTTGCATGCTATCAGGAGATGTTCCTAGAGTTAATGGACAACTATCAATTTCACGTGTTTCTAGTGACAATATCCTTAAATCGCATCTACAATCAGATCCCCATATTCAATGGACCAACATAGATAACAAAACAGATATTTTAATTCTTCCAGGTGATGGTCTTTGGAAGGTAAAACACTTTACTTTGATGTCTCCTTATTGAGTTAGAAATAGTTTTATAGGATGTATTTTTCCTTTTACATATGCTTAATCCAGGTGATGAATAATCAAGAGGCCACTAATATTGCAAAAAATTTTAAAGACCCACAAAAGGCTTCAAAACAATTAATTGTGAAAGCAGTTAAAAGAGAGTAAAGATGACATATCTTGTGTTGTCTTTTTGGAATGTATTTTTTTGTGTAAGAAAAATCGTGTTTTTTCCTTAAAACTCCATCTAGGACAAAGAAAGAGCTGGAGATTAGTTAGGTATGGACTATATTTAGCTTGCTCCTCTTATTTATTTTCCTTATTGTATCCAATACATATTATCTTACATCCCTGTCCAACATATTTATATAACTAGCTGCAAATTGCTCGTGGCTGTAATTTTTAATCTTTTATGCATCTTTTCAATGTTGAATTGATTGTCCTCAATTAAAATTTATGTGAATCCCTTTTGCTCTTAGAACTTTTGAAGTGGATCACATGCATCTAATACTCCACAATTGGGATCCAAAACTATTTCCAAAGTTTAAATTCATCACTGAAGCTTCTAATGAGCAATTGTTCTTTTTTTATTCTTTAATAGTTTTCATAGTGGCGTGTCCATTTGAGTGTTTGGGGTTGAAGTAATGAATGGATTGGAGCAACAAAGATAAAGATAGAGTTTGATTTGGAAATCAGACTGAGAATAGAGTTTTTATTTTCTAATGGACCTTTTGTTTATTTGTTTGTGATCTATTATTTTGGAAAATTATTCATTTGTTAGAATAAATGAAAAGAAGCCAAATCTTAGGCCTTTAGGGGTTATATCATTCGGTATAATTTGTTTAACCATTTCCTTTAAAGTAATCATTAATGCAAAGTTGTCTCATTAACATCAACTTTTCCAATTCTATAGTGTAGACAAACAAACATTTTTTGTTTCCGATTCAAATAAGAGTGTATTATTTTAAAAGGTAGTAAATAAAAAAATTAAATATAATTTAATATAAAAATTAAAATCTTTTAATATAATTTAATATAAAAGTAATTATATTAAGAATGTTATTAAATTATATATTATTTTTTAAATTATATTAAAATATGATTAAATAATTTATTTTTATTTTTATTAAATTATATTTAATAATAATGTTATTAAAATTTAACAACAATAAGCATCTACCTATTAAGGGTACTATCAAGGATTTAAATTACAGTTGCGGCCACGTTTTCGATCGCATTGCATTTATCGCAGTTGCAGACATAATGGATGCTATTGTGATCACTGCGGGTATCGCGGTCATTAATTTTTTTTTTAAATTCACACACTAATAACTAATAACAAAGTAAAGAAATAGGAAATATTAAATATTTATCATATTTAATAAGTTTGAAAGTTTTTATAGATAAAATAATTGAAAATTCAGACCTGAGAGATATCTTCAATATTTATTCATAGCTTTGAAGATGATGAAGATATCAACGAGAATAGCGAAAAAATAATAGGAATAACGGCCTGTTATTGTCGCAATTGGTCGTTACTCGTTAAATTGTTGTCGCGATCCACCGGTATTGGTGTGACTCCGCTTCACACCGCTATTTTTAGCAGTAGCAGTTTCAAACGGTGCCGCTATCGCTATATAGTGGCCGCTATTTCACTACTCGACCGCTATTTACATCCCTGGGTAATATGACCATTTTAGTTTTTTTCTTATGCTATAAAAAATTTATTCCATTCAACCAAACACAAGAATACTATTTCAGTTTTATTCCATTATATTCAATCAAACAATTGAATTATTGATTACAACTCCATTCCATTACAACTTTATTCCGTTTCAGCCCTGTAATCAACCCTATCTGTAACACCCCTAACCCTATCCGTCATCAGAATGGGGTTACGAGGCATTACCGGACAATACACAAATTCTGAACATTCACATATACATATATGTTATATTCACATAACTAAAACATGAATCTGTTTAAAATGTTAAACACATAATTTAAAATCATAACACAAATATCAATGAAAAATTCAAAGTCATTTATAATATACTTTTTAATACATACAAAATTCATGTATTATTATCATTAAAGAAACCAAATACCTCAGAAAAATTTTAGCATTTAACATCTCATTTATATACATGTGCTTAATATCCAAGCATATCATACAACAAAATTAATTTAATAATAACATATGCGACATTGGCTTTTGAAAATATAATCAATTTACATTTGGATATTATACCATATTACCAAACCAAAATGAACCATTTTGAGTACAAATATCAACCATAATTACACTTATTTTGCATGCTTATTACTATGCCTATGTGTATTCGCATATCAAATCTTAAACAATCCATATTATACAACTTATTACTTACCCATATAAGAGTCATTATCAAACACTAAAAAATAGTCAAACATAATTGTCATTATCATCAAGTTATGTGTATTGCTCTATAGTAACATTAACATTTTTGACACAATTAACAAATCAAAGTACACGCAAATCGCATGCTAATTTTCATACCCAAAATACGTATATACAACCAATCAATTAGCCATATATTCGGTCATCAAATTTAACCTCAAAAGATCATACCATTATCACAACGAAATATCAACTAGGTATACCATTTCGTAGTTAATTAACATTATTAACTAAATACAATTTGCTTACTCAAATGACCGACTCATCATCCATAGATCATAGTCATATTTTTCTATCACAGATTGTACTAAATAGACAAATTACACAAGCAATAATATATTCATAACATAACTTATATAAACTTGTCACAATCGAAGCCACATCCTTCACTTCATTATCATTGCACAAACCAATTCATAACCATCCACAAATGCAAACTATGCCATAAAACAAACTTACCAAAATGAGCTAATTGTTAAACCGATTATACATTATAATTTCTACTTCTTATTGTCAAATCATGTAACTAAACATCACAAACATATTTACTAAGAACATACTTACCAAAATATGCTTATCTAATGTCAAATTTCTAAATCATCAATTAACCTAATAATCAAGCCATACCATTTAGCCAAATACCACACATATATGCACCATGAAATATACTTTATTAACAAGCCTATGTCAAGACCGAATGCATATAAGCATTAATATCAAGTTTAATCCATTTTCGCATGGCTAAATGTATACATATTCAAAATAACTAACACAAATACTAGCCTATACATGCCATAAGTTCGAGTTCAACTTATAAAGTACCGAAAATAGCCGATAGTGTGATAGACTTTGCTGACGATCCCTGAGCTCATAACTTGATTCCAAAATCTATAAAACATAGACAAACATACACACAGAGTAAGCTATCATAGCTTAGTAATTTATAAGCAAATAACAACTCAAAGACATTATCAACTCATTTTGACCACACCAAATTATACTATCATAATCACATTTAGTCTCAAGCTTACTATTTCATATATAACATATACTTTCATATATAAACTTTATCTTGGCCGGATGTACATATATATATTATCAAAGTATCATTCCATTTCAAAGCCATAATATCATTATATAACCGAATATATATAAACTTATATGTATATACTCATGAATCAAACTTTAATATCACATACTTATACATAGCATATGGCCGAATATACCGCACAAATGTACATAAATTTACATTAGTATCATGTATAATTTGCATTACATATCAAATCCCAAACTTACCTTATTTTCAAATAGGTAATCAAATAACTCATACCTGATCGTTTTAGTTCGTTTCACATTTGGTCACAACTTATCATTGCCCATTGAACCATTCGGAATTTAATAGGATACTTGGATCATCACATATATCGTACAATGAAAGTATCCCAGACGTGGTCTTACATGCTATCTCATATCGATGCCACTGTCCTAGACAGGGTCTTACACGAGTCAAATACGATGTCGATGTCCCAGACATGGTCTTACACGTAATCACATATCGATTCCAATGTCCCAGACGTGGTCTTACACAAGAACACATATCGAAAACCCTATGTCATGGCATATGTATCCTAGCTATTCCTAAGGTTCGTACGGGGCTTTCGGACGTCGTAACTCGGTCAAAACGAATTTGTAAACATAGCTCCCAAGCATATACACATTCGACTAAAAACAAATATACTTCACATAATTCATTTCAGCATATAAAGCTCGTATTTATTTAAAATTAACAACATTTATTTCCTTATAAACTTACCTCAGACAACGGTAATCAAAACGGGATGACTATTCGACAACTTTGGTTTTCCCCCGATCCAAATCCGATTTCTTTGGTTCTTGATCTATACATATTCAAATTAAAATCATTCAAACATATTTTCACTCAATTTAGTCCAAAAACACATAAATAGGCAAATTACCAATTTACCCCTAAATTTTACACTTTTTACAATTCAGTCCAAATTGCACAAAACACAAAACATGCAAAATTTGATTACACCATGCTTAGGCCGAGTCTTCCTTATGTTCATACAAGTACATACATTTCATTTATTTTATATTTTAGTCCCTTAAATTATCATTTTTTCAATTTAGTCCTAATTACTCAAAATCATAAAAAATTCCAATACAAAACATGTTAATCCAAAACATATCTTTCATATTTCATCAACTAACATCACAAAACTAAATTAGTCATCAATGACATAACTCAAAATATTCATCAAAACCAGAAATTCAAGCATGGGCTTTGTACATTACACTGCAACGATCTCAAAAACGTAAAAATTATCTAAAATTGAGCTAGTTACATACCTTGATTAAGCTTAACAATGGCCGAACCTTTGAAACCCTTATTTCTTTTTCTTTTCTTTAGTTTCGGTTATGCAAAATAATATGAACACTTATGTTTTTATTTTATGTTTTATTATAACATATATTATTCCATAAATTACCATATTAACCTTTAAACATAAATATAAAACCATTATAACATAAGGTCTCTACTGTCCGTAATATATAATTATGGTCTAATTTCAACATAAATACCTCATGCAATAAAGACACCATCAATTCGACCCTTTTAAAATTAACCATCAAATTTTCATTTTACGCGATTAAGTCTTTTTTAGTAGATCGACACTCAAAAGATAAAATTAAATCCCAAAAATTTCACAGATATAAATTCAAACATAATAAACATAGAAAATAATTTTAAAATATTTTTTGACTCGGATTCGTGGTCCCAAAACCACCGTTCTGAATAGGGTCTAAATTGGGTTGTTACACTACCATCCACTTCCTCCCACTCGAAATCTTCAATGGTCTCCCAAAGATCCTCCAACTGAAGTGAATACCAGAAAAGTGGAATACTAACGCTCATATCATCATCAGCACCAACATTATAATAATCGTTAACATGATCGTCAATACCATAATCATCCCTAGAATTAAAATCAATTGTGAGCATCCGGTTATCATTCTCATTCTCATCACCATCCTCTGAATCTGATCTAAACCCAACAATTCACATGCTATCCCCAAACCTGTCAATGCCACTAAAATTAGAAGTGGCCCCACTAGCACTCAACCCTGAAACCCTCCTTTCCACAAAGAAATGGTCGTCTCATATTCACTGCCACAAATATCAATCTCAACATCACTCGAATTAGTATCCATGGAATCAAAACCTAACGCCAACCCTAAATCCAACTCATGATTTCCCTCAATAACACTGAAATCAGATTCGCTCAAAACATCAGAAACCAATTCGGCGACATCATTATTGCTAGTATTATTACCATTTTCGTTATCAGAATTGGAATTGTTATTGGGGGCATTACTAGAACTAACCTGAGATTGTTCAACGCGTTGGTGGAAGAGATTGATGACGAAGTTGACTTAGTTCTCGTGGAGGTCAAAGAGATCGGAGCCGTTGACAATGACAGAATTGGGGAGCGAAGCGTCGTCGTCTGGGTGAGAGAGATTGGCATCGGGGGAAGAGAGGAAGTGGAAATCATAAGACCAATAAGGGAGGGAATCAAGGGTGAGGGTTTGTTTGTAGTGGTGGTGATGATGTTTTTCCTGAACGAGGTCGTCTTCTGGGTCGTGAAGGTGAAGGAAAGTCACCGACGCCATGATTTTTTTTTGTAAGTGAAGAGAACCAGAAAAATAAAATTAAAAAAAAGGAGTAAACTGAAAATTGTAATATATTACATTTTTGACATCATTCTAATGGCGAGAGAGAGAACATTAAACGAGAATTGTTCTAGGTAAGGAAATTGCATTCTTGTCATATAATCTATGGTTTTTACACAAACTTTTCATTAAATCTACTATTACGGATCAAATGCCATGAATTTTTTTCTAAAACACGACTTTAAATAGTTTTCCTTGTTTTTAATCTATGGGAAAGGAAATGAAGGAGAGCATAACACTATGCATACAGCCGGTAGTTTTCCTTTTTTATGTTTTAAAGTTAAAATTCTATTATTAGTATTTGTACTTTGTAAAATTTATAGATTTAGCTCCTTTACTTTAAGATGATCAATTTTTGTTTTTGAATTATCAAATTTACTCGTACTTTTGAACTTTAAAATTTTTAGTTACTAGTCTTGTACTTTTCCAAAATTCTTCAATTGGAACATTCTAAGTCCCTATCCTTTTTGAATTTTGAAATTCTAGTCTTGACACAAATGAAAGTTATTAATCCATTAACTAAATTTTTAGTGAGTAATATGTGGAAATAGCAAGCTGATTACGCACATAATAATATGTTTGACGCACCAAATTTTAGAAACAACAAAACTTTATTGAATTTAACAACTACTATTTGGTAAGGATTGAAATTTTTAACTTTCTAGAGACTAAAAATTACCAAATTAAAGCACATGAACTAAATCAACAACTTTCATAAAGTACAAGGACAAATAGCATAATTTAACCTTTCATTTCTTCACATTTTGATCCCTAGACTACAACTTTGCTAAAAACATGTGTCACTTTGGATGAATCAAATTGTGACATGTGGAAAAATTTTTAATTGATTTTTTTCTTCCTTAATATGTGAAAAGTGGGACTAATTTACCTAAAAAGGTGTATTTCCAAGCATATTTATAGAAATGGGTCAATTACAAAATTATTTACTGGAAAGAGCCGGTTTTGGAAAAACGCTCTTACATGGATGCATTTTAGGGGGAAAATGCCAGGAAATCGTGCCCCTGGGGGAGCGTTTTTGCCACGTTAGCCAAAAACGCGCTAACGGGGACGCACTTTGATGACGTGGCAAAAACGCTCCCCTAGGGGCATGTTTTGCTCTGTGTTTTTTAAACCCAATGACTATTTTTTTACCATTGAGGGTCCAACAGTTAAAAGAAAGAGTATAAAACCCTTCCTCCTATTATTTCACACATTATTTCTTCACATTTTAGCAAAAAAAACTCTAAAATTTCTCCCTAAACCTCCCAAATTTCTCAAAGCTCTTTTTAATTAGTTATTTACTTTAATTTTTTTTCTAAATTAGTATTAATTTTTTTATAATTTCAAAAATATTTGATCGTGTTAGCAATGGTCGGATAATTAATTCGTCTCGATCATAAACATATCTCCGTCGAACAAATGAAAATGGTAAGGTTAATTTTAATTTTTGAATATTATTTAATATTTTTTCATTTACATAATTTTAATTAATTTTTATTTTATAATTTTTTATAACAGTCTGTAGATCGGGTATTACAATGTTATATTAAGAATATGTTTGGTCTGCCATCACCATTAATTACTTGAGGGAAGCGGGTTTTTGGCATGCGACCACTATAGGCCAAGTGTGCAAGTTGGACTCGAAACTCATTAGCGCGTTAATAGAGAGGTGGAGATCCAAGACTCACACATTCCATCTTCCATACGGAGAGTGTACTATCACTTTAGAGGACGTCCAGTTACAATTAGGATTGCTGGTGGATGGGTCCACACTCACTGAGTCCTTTTAATCTGCTAATTGGGGAGCCATATGCTACGATCTTTTGGGTATGATTCCGGATAATATTTACGGAGGTTGGATCGAGATGGACTGGTTACGAGACACATTCTCGGAGATGGGGAATGATTCGACTGAAGTAGAAAGAATACGATATGCTCAAGTATACATCCTTGAGATGATTGGAGGTTATCTGATGTTGGACTTGTCACAAACCTCATACATTTGAGGTGGCTATGGAAACTCGCTGATTTTAGAGTAGCTAACGAACTTAGTTAGGAGTCTACCGTATTGGCAACTTGTACCGGGAGATGTGCAGGGCGACGCCACCAAATAAAGAAAAAATTGGAGGTTGCCTATCATTACTACAATCATGGGCTAGGTTTCGCTTTCCATTTTTATGTCCTCGAGTGAACCACCCATATACTTTCCCACTCATAACGAGGTAAATTTGTTATTTGATTTTACAATTATTTCATAGATTTAAAATAAATTTGTATGCTGAAAATTTATTTAATTAGGTGGGACCATCCGGCGAGTTATGTTAGAATACCTACCACTCTTGAATATATACGACTTCTATTAGACCAACGGTCAGAAGCGCAAGTAAGTATTAAATAAAATATATATACATAAAATACTTGTTTCATATTTAGTATTTAGTATTTAGTATTATGTATATAACTAATATTTTATCTCGTTCATATAGTTTCAATGGACACTATACAAGGATCCGGCAATACGGGCAATAATTCCTGAAGAATTCTTTCAAAATCTAAACATTTGGCATGTTAAGGTCCCATTGGTCAACTATGCTATTGTCAAGATGAACCAGATGGATAGAGTGTTGCGGTAATTTGGATTCTGACAACTGATTCCTGAGGAACTGAGGTGTTCGATGACCATCACAGATCGACTTACGGCAAACGAATACGAATTGGCTGGTATTCTGGTTCAAATATATCAAAATTTGGGAAAACTGGTATGATCATATACCTAATGTAACACCCCGAACCCGAGTCCGTCGCCGGAGTCGAACACGAGGTGTTAACAGACTTTAAAAAAAATGATTTCCCAGACACTGCCAATCTGCGTACTAGTCGCTTTAAAAATCATATCTTGAGTTCAGAAACTTGGAATCCAGTTCCGTAAATTTTCCCTGAAACTAGACTCATATGTCCATCTACATATTTTTTTATAGAATTTTTGGTTGGGCCAATTAGTACAGTTTATTAGTCAAAGTCTCCCATGTTACAGGGATCGACTACACTGACCTTTGCGCATTACGACTTGGATATCTCCCCGTACAGGGCTTCAATACTGATGCCGTTTGTTTCTATAGAAACTAGACTCAGAGAGGAATCTATACATATATGGCTTGACTCCTAATTGTCTCTGGTTAATTTATAATGAATTTCCAAAGTCGTAACAAGAAATCCAGAAACCGTTCTGGACCTGTCTCACAAGAACCTGAATATCTCATAACATACTGTCCGTATGATTGTTTCGTTACTTGCCTATGAAAATAGATTCATCAAGATTCGTTTACATAATTTATTCACTATTTAATTCCATTCCTACTATTTTTAGTGAATTTCCAAATCTACATCACTGCTGCTGTCAGCATCTGCCTTTAAGGTAGACTTTACCTATTTCATAGTTTCCATGATTCAACTAGCCCTTTTAGCATAAATAGCACAATTTATGATAGTGATTAACCATTCCCATGGCTAATCCTTGTCAAGCATATCCACACCTCTCAATAACCATACCCATACCAAATGATTATAACATTATACTCAAACATATATAAGCCATTTTCGCATGGCTATCCAAAATTTATACAAGTCCAAAGGGTCCATGACCCACAACGAACGGGTAGTCCTATACATGCCATATCCAGAGTTCAACTAAAAGAGTACCAAAAGGGCTTTGATAGTGTGGATGACTTCGACTTCGATGATCCCGAACCCGATAGCTGGAGAGCCAAATCTATAAAACAGAGAGCCAAAGCAACGGGGTAAGCATTTTAAAGCTTAGTAAGTTTCAAGTAATGAAATCGGCTGTGACTAAAGTATTACATTCACATAGCTAAATGGATCACTTTATTAATACACATTCTCATACACATACTTACTTCACACTTCATCAACATATACACACAAGGTATTAACCTATCTAAAAGTCGAAAGTTCGTTAGTCGATTGAACGAATACTATTAAAAACGAATCGACTTTTCCGATGCATACAAACACATACCTTATCATTTGGGTTTTTCGAGCGTTTTAATTGAATTTATTACAGCACAACACGCTCACCTTCGAACCCAAGTTTCTTCGGAATTTAGCCGGATATAACCACAAGCACAAATGCCTTCGGGTCTTAGCCCGGATTTAGTAACTCGCACAAATGCCTTCGGATCTTAGTCCGGATAAAATCACTAGCACAATTGCCTTCGGGTCTTAACCCGGGTATAGCAACTCGCACAAATGCCTTCGGGTCTTAGCCCGGATAAAATCACTAGCACAATTGCCTTCGGAACTTAGCCCGGATATCATTCAAATGCTCATGCACACATATATCAACAATCATGACACATCCATATTTCATTTTCGTTACTAAGGCTCAACACAAAGCATTTATTTAACCTTTCCAATTTTGGCTCAATAGCCACACACAAAGAGCATGATTTCAATTGGCTTTATAACATAGTCTCTATGCACATTCGGCTATCCGTCATAGTATGACTAATCATTTCAATATAATTCAAGTAGGGTCATTACTCGAAGACTTACCTCGGATGTTGTCGAACAACTTTAATGGCTATTCAATTACTTTTTCCTTCCCTTTGTCGGATTTAGTTCCCCTTTGCTCTTGAGCTTAAAGAATACAAATAGGAGTATTCAATATTTAAACCAATAATATGAATTTATTTATCACATTCGGCAATCACATATCGTTAAATTTTCAACCCAAAATGTCATTATATGACCACATATACACATATCCATATACTTAAGCTCAATAATATCATGTACTCACTTTAAGTATATTGCCGAATATACTTAATCATACATACACCTAACCAAAATAATTTCTAAAATCTTTATATCATTTATACACTAAGCCGAATACTCTTACCAAGTTCACCTATATTCTTCAACAAATTCTTCATTGATCAAACACATATTCGGCTAAAGAAATGGAAATTTTAGCAACTTTTGATTTAATACTTAATCAATTATAATACATCTAAATATTCTTTTTCATATTATTAACTCAAATCACATACATTATTTACTATAACATTTTTACATTTGGCATTAGTGTCAACCATAGTAGCCGATTCTTCCTACTTTGTACCCATGCATCTATTTGATCCTTAGTTAGTTCAAACACTTCACACACTAAGACTCATCCAATTTTAACAAGAAATAAAATCCTTAATCCTCAAACTACCATGGCCGAATGTTATAACCCAAGCCACATATATTGTTCCTCAAGGCCCTTCAAGGACCACATTCGGCACCTCCATAATAACAACCCAAATTTCAACCTTCAAGAAAGAAGAAGAAAAAATATATGTGCTAAGAGCTTCAAACTACTTGGCCAACTATCAAACCTCCTAACAATCAAAACTTAAGCCATGGAATGATTAGAACTTGAACTAACCACCTTCTTTATACAAAATTTTTCCAAGAATTTCAAGGTACTTACCTCTTCTTAATCCTCATCCAAACCGAACATAAAGCAAGAGAGCTCTTTCTTCTTCCTTTGATTTTTCGGTCAAGAAAACAAAGAGGATGAAGCCTTTTTTTTTTCTAGTTTCGGCAAAATGGGGGAGCAAGGATGAAACAACTTTGGTTTCTCCTCCCACTCCCCTCATATTTTATTGTTCTTAACACAACATGTTGTCATAAACTTTTCATAATATGTTTTACCCATCACAATTTGTCTATCCACCTTGTCATGGCCGGCCACTACTATTTAGGGGGGAATTTGACATGCAAGTCCCCCCTTTTTATCTCATGCACTAATAGGTCCTTATGCTTTGACCTATCACATTTCAAAATTTTCTCACATAAGTCCTATTTACAAAAATTCACCTACAATTAAACAAAATTCAAACACGAAATTTTCACACATGCACATGTACATATAATGAGCATCAATTATGACGGTTAATTATTTTTATGACTCGTTTTAGCGGTCCCGAAACCACTTCCTGACTAGGGTCAATTTTGGGCTGTCACAACTAATCGCGAACCGATCATCATCGCAGAGTTAACGTACACGCCGGATTACATACCATGGTTTAGGATCCATGGCAAGCCATATTTGCTGTCGAAAGAGCAGAGGCATCGGCAAATCCTTGTCTAAAGGGAACGACAGGGCCCTCTAAATCCAAGGAGAAGGGATGACGGCATGGACCCATCAACAGCGCCCACACAATCACCGGGTCCAATGCCTCAACTGACGACACCCACAGCACAGCCCCGTCAGATTATGCCAGGCGCGTATCCTAGCCCTTATATGTATCCTAACCCTTATATGTTTCCTTTTCCCAGTCTTATGCCAGGTTGGAATGCATGGCCTGATGCATCTCTTTTCCCAATGAATCCGACTCAATCGATGATATATAAGCCATCGTTGCAGGAGGGATCGTACGAGGCACCATTGGCGAGCTCATCTCATTACCATTCCTCATCGGCTTATGGGATTCAAACACCTTCGCCGTGGGTCATGCAAAAACCTCCATATTCTTTATTCTACCAAGGTGGGTCATCCTCCCAGCACTCACAACCGGAGCAACCACAATCCCTGCCGGAGCAACCACAACCCCCGTCGAATCAACCACAACCCCAGCCGAAGTAACCAAGAATGAATCCAGCACGTAATCATCAACCACCCCCATGTGGCACTGATTTTGACCGGCATATACATTGATTTTTTTAATATATTTGTACAAACTATTTCTATATTGTTTCATTTAATAAAATAAAAGTTGTTTTTAACATTTTAATAGTAAATTAATTTTATATTTTTAATAAAATAGAAGTTCTTTTGAATAAGGCGAAATAGAAATAATACAACATAGTTTCATTACAGCAGTTATCATCTCTTTCGATTTGGACATCATCGAATTGTATGACGTGGGTTCCTACACCATCCACACAACTTTTGTTGGTTCGTTCTTTCCTAGATATCCATATTATTATATATTCCACTCCAGTAAGGTCGACCTTTTGGTTTGCGACGCAATTCTCTATCCGGTAACAACTTAAACAGAGCAAGCAATATAAGCAGCCACTTAAGTTCATCTGGGATCGGTGGGAATATGTGTCTCCACACATTGTACATGTATTTTATTTTGTACACTTGGTCGACATATCTCATAGGATCCAAACAGAGATTTTGACAAGCTGCAATTGCATGAGCGCATGTATAACGAAGTGCGTCAAACGTCCTACAGTCGCAAGTCTTATTTGTCAGGTGTACATGATATTTCCCATCGGTAATACATTGGCTCGGCCTGTCAAACTCCGTCACACGAAACCATAGGTTGCCGCGATCATGACACACTGTGTGCATCGTGTTGGCCTGCGCCTTCGCCTTGTTAATTTCTTGCAAAACCTTCTAGAACCATACATGGCCTCCCTGCATTTGGCCTTTATAACTCACTGCTATCTTTGGAAATAGTGCCTCCAAAAAAAAATATGTCTCTCGCACAATCGAGGTTATCGACAAATGATGCGTTCCTTTTATAACATAAGTTATGCGTTCAGCCAGGTTTGTGGTCATATGACCATATCATTAACTGAATGCAAAATTCCCAACATAATAATGCTTGTGTCCATTATTCGAAATGTATGTTACAGAGGTAGTTTGCACCTTCATCATTAACTGAATGCAAAATTCCCAACATCTCATGAAAACAGTCTTTATTGATCTCGTTCCCTGCCAATATAAGTTGATAGCGAAAATTACATACCAATATTCCATTCAGAATAAATTGAATATTACAAATGAAAGCATATTAATAAAGATTAAATACCCATGTTGGTCACTTGTCGTTGTTCAATCGTAGACTGATATTGCCCATAGTAGTTAGACGTAACGTGCCTTAGACAATACCGATGGTGTGTGCGATCCCACAGGCTTCCTTGTCACTCAATTACAGCTAGTATTCCAATGCCCTGGTCTGATATGACGCAGATATCAGGTTGGGGGCATACATGCCCCCTTAACCTAAAAAGAAAGAAATCCCAATCATCACCTAACTCCCCCGATGTTACTGCAAATGCAATTGAAAGGATTCTACCACCGCTATCCTGTGCCATAGCTAGCAATAGCCGATGGGTATATCTACCATACATAAAGGTGCCATCAATTTGTACCAATGGCATGCAGTACACAAATGCGTCCCGACATTGCTTAAAGCTCCAGAACAGACGCTTGAACACTTAGCATTCGCAAAGCAATTGGTTGTTATAGTACCCAGGGACCATTTCAAGGTCTGTTATGCAACCTGGGACGTACCTCTCCAGCACCTGATACCACTGCCAAACCTCATTATATGAAGCGTCCCACCCACTATGCAACTTTTCCAATGCTTTTTTCTTAGCTATCCAAGCCTTGCGATAAAAAGGCGTGTACCTCAATTGGCTACGAATATTAGCAATTATGCATGACACAGAAGTCCTGGGATCCGCCTTCAATATCGGTAGTACTAAGCTAACTATCTTACCTGAATCCATCTTGGGATGTTATTGTGAAACACCTATCAAGGAAGTACATTAAATAATGCAACATTAAGTAATAACATTATTATTCAAAGCCTTAAACACCTAGTGATACTGAACCAGCAACATAGGTATGTAGACCTTTATACTTTTTTATCTCCTACAAGCCTGTCTTTTTCCTAAAAGAAGGCATGATTTTCCATGAACATGTACCGTCTTGCATTGCACATTTGGCCTTGAATTTTTCAGATTTGGATTTATCCACATTGTAGTTAACTTCGTGATTGATGTTATGTTGTTTCAAAGCACCAAGAAAACTATCCTTACCGAAAAACTCCTTACCAACTTCCAATTCACCCGAATCCAATGGCGAACCTATACGGTCACGTGTTCTGTGTGGTAGATCTAAAAACTCCAACACATCATCTGTTAATATATCGACATTATGCATATGGACTAGAGGCGAATATGCGCTGAATCGTGGATTTTCTTCTTCTTCATCTGAACCCCTTTCAACGTCTTCAGGTTCAGATGGAACAGGCTCCGGTTCAGAAAATAATATAACTTTTGCACCATCGGGGCTAGGCTCTCAAGGTGGATCCACATCGGACTCATCATCCAACCCACCATCATCTGCAACGTACGAGGTCCCCTCATCGGTGGATGTTGTAGGGAGTACATCATTCCTTCTTGTGGATGTTTCGTAACGTCCCCAATCAGATGTGGACTGCTAACCATTAGAAGTTAATGTCATTACCCAATACGTATTTCCAGCATCAAACATCGACCCATCGAAGTACATGTCCCATTCACTAACCGAGTGTCGTGCAGGAGTTGTGTTTTCCATACTCCCACCAAAAACGGGGGCTTTCGTGTTCTGCCTCCCACTAACGGAGTGTCGACTAGGGGTCGTGTATTCCTCTTGAACAACAGTTGATGTTGAAGTCACAAATGTTTCATTTGGCGATGAAAATTGAACATATAACTCAAGATAGGGTGATCCACTAGCGAGATGAGTCTGCACCATTGCCTCAAAGCTACGAACACCTTTGATATCAAATGATTCATATGTCACGGGATCAATCGAAGCACAAAATCGACACTTAATAGAAGAAACCTATGGGCGTTGTTCCGAAGATTTTTCACCTAATTCTTTTACGAAATTCTGTAAAATCTAGACTCTAGTTAAAAACCATTCGCGTTGTGTTCTCTGATAAAAAAATGCCATTCTCAGTGTCACGGACCTTACCGTCATAGTAAATAAAAACAGTAATACATTCTCTCATCTTCAACTTCTATTTTGCTTAGCCTCTCTGATTTTTCTTGCTGTAACTCATGCAACCTGAGAATGAAATTTGCCTCGTTTATAGCCTAAGGCCAAGCATGAACTACTGTAGAAAAAGAGCGTCCACGTGGGAGCTTTTTTCAAAAATTTTGCTGACATTGCTTCCTGCTTGAAGCATTTTTTTGCACTATTTGTTCAGAAAAGTCTTCTTGAAATTATTTTTTCAGGAACTACTATAGATGAACAGTATCCACGTGGGAGTTTTTTTCAGAAATTTTGCTGACACTGCATCCTGCTTGAAGCGTTTTTGACACTATATGTTCAGAAACATCTTCTCAAAATTATTTTTTCAGGAACTATTGTAGAAAAAGAACGTCCACGTGGGAGCTTTTTTCATAAATTTTGCTGACATTGCATCATCCTTGAACCTTTTTGAATAATTTTTCATAAGTTAATGTAGAAAAACCATAAACCCTAATTTAAATAATTTTTATAAAATAACAATAAATCCTGATTTATTTTTTAAATCTACTAAAACCTTAAACCTTAACTTATTTTAACAAAAACCTAAACCCTAACCCCTAACTTATTTTAGCAAAACCCTAACCCTAAAAAACCTTAGGGACTAGACAAGCAAAAACCCCTAACCTATAAAAACACAGAGCAAAACGCGCCCCTAGGGAAGCGTTTTTGCTACATTAGCAAAGCGCATCCTCGTCAGCGCGTTTTTGGTTGATGTGGCAAAAAGGCTCCCCCAGGGGTGCAATTTGCTAACATTTTCCCCCTAAAATGCATCTACATAGGAGCGTTTTACCAAAATCGACCCTTTCTAGAAAATAATTCTGTAATCGGCCCATTTTTGTAAATATGCCTAGAAGTGGTGATGAAAATAATAACAAAATAAGTAATTTTAAAGCTCAAAAACGTTACCACTTTCCGTAACTACTTGCAAGTATATGAAATCACTGGAAAATAAGAAAAAAAATATTACAATAAAATAATTCCATTGAAGGAAGTATTTCGAGAAATAAACCTATAGAGAGATTAAAAATCTAATCAAATAAATAACTATCACAACTTAGGAATTAAATTAATTACTAAATATAAAACTAAGATTAACCAAATTAAATAAAAAGAACTTTCACCAAAGTAATCTAATTTAAATTAATAATTTAACTAAAATAATGAAAGCAAAACAAAGGTAACTGCTAAAGAAACTTCATAGAGATGTAGTAGTGAAGAAATCTTCAGTTAATGCAACTTAATAATCTATTTCAGTCATCAACAAATCTAGGGTTCATAATTAATATGGTCATCATTGTGCAAGTATTTTGAGTTGGTGTATAGCTTACAAGCATCTAGAGAATTCCTAAGTTGGTGTATAGCTTAAAGGAACTAACTAAATTGTTTGTCGTCATCAATCCCCCACTACCTAAGTTATTGTATTTCTTATAAATAGCCTCATAGATAATAGTGAGTTGGGCAACTATCTGATTAGATTGTTAAAGTTAGGCCAACATCTCCTTACTCTCTCGCCCTGTTTATTTTTTTAACCTATCTGTCACCTAGGTTAATTATGAAAAACAAATTGGATAATTAATCTAGTCACAATCTAAAACCTTATTTAACCTATTTCAAATATTAATCCATTAACTTACAATTTCTTCACCACTTAGAGTAATTAGTTTATAGTGAAATTCAAATTAAAGCCAAACATAAATAAGAACATAATCAGCACAAAACTAAAAAATAAAGAAAAAGAAATTAAATCTTATTTGATTGGAATGAGAGTCTATTCAATAATCTAATCCAAGAGTTAATTGAATTCACAAGAAAATCTTCAACATAATCACTCTCAAAAAGAAAAGAACTAAAAATCTAAATAGCTACAAAACTATAAAAATAAAGTAAAACTAGAAAAACCTAAAAACCCTCTAATTTCATCTATTTATGTTTTTATATGACTTTTCCACGATTTCAACTCATACTTGGTCATGAAGATAAAAAGAATTGAAAAGGGACAAAATCTGCCTCCACACCAATAGTGACAACGACTAGGCTTAATAAGCATGAGGGAGCACCCATTGAAGATATCATAGGCTATAAAAAGTAGTGTGAGAGCTTTACAATACATATGTCATACAAGACATGTGATAAGCCATAAAAGAAAGATATTTTAATCCCATTCTTGATGTGTTTTTGGATGATTTATTATTTAATTTAGTGAATTTGATGCTCCTAATCATTTAATATCATGTTTTTATACTTAGGAGAGCAAAGGGGAGCAAAAGGAGCAGAAAACGGGACAAAATCAGACAAAATGAGCTACTTTCAGGATCTACACGGCCTGGCCATTCCTACACGGGCTGAGCACACACCCGTGTGATCCACACGAGCTGGCCACACGCCCCTGTGATCCACACGGGCTGGCCACATGCCCATGTGCCAGCCCATGTCGATATCGCTCCCTATTTCCCAAACACACGAAAAAAGCCAATTTTTAGGGTTTTGAGCATTTTAAATAAATACACACTAAAAGAGGACCTAAGGGAGCACGCAGAGAAGAATGAAGAAATTACTCAAAGAACATCGTTGAAATCAACTCAGAAGTAGGATCTACTTTAAGATTGAAGATCTCCAGTCAACTTCTCTAGAAGTTTTTGGGTTTCTTTATGTTTTGTTGTTTTCCTAATTTTGAGATGTTTTCTTCCCAAGTTATGAACTAAATTCCCTAAATACCTAGGGAAGATAAAACTTATGACGGATCTTATTATTTAATTTTCTGAATTACATGATAAATACTTGATTTCTTGATCTCAATTATGTGTGCTTATTCCATGTTTTAATGTTTTTAGGATATTAATTAATGATTGATGTGCTTAATTCAGTGGAGCAAAAGTCCCTGTTTAAGAGTAGATCTAGCATAATTGAGTGGAGTTGCATGCAATCCTAGAAGTAGGATGAAATAAATCTACCGGATTGGAGTCAAATCTAATACGGGAATCCATAGATCGAGTTAATGCGACAATAGGGGTTTTAATTAGAAAGAGATTTTAATTAATCAACCTAAAGTCAGTTATTTTTGCTCTCAAAAAAGATATTAATATAATCTAGGGATTTCTACGAATCAAGGCAAATGAACAAATCGTTTAATTCAGATTTAGAATAATAAGTGAAGTCTAGGTGGATTCTTTCCTAGGTGTTCTCTCTCATATTGGTTTATTCGATTATTTTCTTACTTTATTCTCTGTCGAGTTCTTAATAATTAGTTTAGATAATTTTAGATTAAAAACAAACTTCTTCAATTTACTGGCTAGATAACAGAAAGATGTAAGTACTAGTACTTTTAGTCCTCGTAGATACGATATTCCCAACTCACCATAGCTATACTATTATTCGATAGGTGGCTTGCCTTTGTCATGATTTTAGTTAGTTAAGTGAATCATCATCAAGTTTTTGGCGCCATTGCCGGGGACTAAGATATTAGGAACACTTAATTTTTATTACTTTAGCCATTTTTATTTTTATTGCATTTTATTTTTGTTTTTATTTTAAATTTTTGTTTACTAATTTTTCTTTTATTTATTTTTAGCAGGTTCCTTTAGTGTATGACTAGAAAAAACCTATAAGGACCTCTAGTATTCAATAGCAAAATTGAAAGCACAGCTCGCAGAAACTGTAGAGAAGCAAGGCAGAGTCGACAGAATACAATGGAAGAGCAAGAGGACATTATAATTATTACTGAGGAGATGGCTGATAATCATAATAATCAGCTACCTCTTGTGGTTGCTGCAAATCTTGTAAATCTGAATCCTGCACCTTGTACTATGTATGATTATACCAAGCCCAATTTAATTGGAGCTAAACCGAGTATAGCGAGGCAATCTTTGGCACGTCTGAGTCCTTAACTCTCAACTGATAGTAGCCAGACCTCAAATCTATCTTGGAAAACACAGTGGCTCCCTTCAACTGGTCAAACAAATCGTTGATTCTTGGTAAAGGATACTTGTTCTTAACTGTAACCTTGTTGAGCTGTCGGTAGTCTATACATAGTCTCATCGATCCATCCTTTTTCTTTACGAGCAACACTGGAGCACCCTATAGTGAATAACCCAACCTGGCAAAACCCTTGTCGGTTAATTCTTGCAACTGCACTTTCAACTCCTTTAACTCCGTTGGAGCCATCCTATATGGAGCAATCGAAATAGCAGTCATATCAGGGACTAACTCAATACCAAACTCAACTTCCCTAGTTGGAGGTAATACGGGCAATTCTTTTGAAAACACATCCGAATACTCACATACCACTGGCACTGACTCAATCTTCGATTCGAATACTTGGGTATTCAACACAAAAGTGAGATAAGCTTCGCACCCTTTTCTCAAATATCTCTTTGCAATCATCGACGATATCACTACCGACAAGTTATCCAGTTCACTCGGTTCAACTCGAAAGGTACCCCCGTCTTCACATTTCAACTTAATAGATTTACTTCCACAATCCACTACAACACCATGAGAGGTTACCAATCCATACCAAGGATTACATCAAACTTATCAAATGGCAATATCATGAGATCAGCTGGAAAACAATGGTCCCTAATTGTCAGGGGACAATTTCTACATACTCGGTCAACTAACACATGTTTGCCTAACAGGTTAGATACTTTTACCACAAATGTAGTAGACTCAACTAGCATGTTCATACTGGGTACTAATTTCATGCAAATATATGACGGGGTGGACCCCGAATCAATTAAAGCAACCACAGGTATATCATGGATAGAAAAGGTACCCGTAATCACGTCGGGAGATAAAGCCTCATCACGAGCGCAAATGGCATATGTCCTCGCTAGTGCTCTATTTTCAGGCCTCCCAGTTGGGCATTCTTACTATTTGCTCCACTCCCTGAATTCATCTATAGCCTTCCTCTAGGAGCAGTGTTGTCGTACTTCGCACTCTGGGATTTCTCCTTTCGAACCATCTCTGGACAATCGTTAATAAAATGATCGTAGGATCCACATTTGAAACATGCCCAGCTATTCATCCAGCACTCACCGAGGTGGCATCGGCCACAATGTTGACACTCAGGCCTATTAGGTCGAGCATTGCCCATACTCGCTACCAAAGTAGTCTGAGCCTTATGTCCTGAAGACTGTTTCCCTTGGTTTCTACTTGAGAATCAAGCAGAAGCACTCGATCGAGTGTTAAGTTTTTTATGTTTCTTAGATGAAGACTGAAATGATTTACCCATTTGTCTCTTTTTCGAGTCACAAAACTCCATTTCAGTCTTCCTTTTTTCCTTGGCCAATTCTTCGGCCTTACAAGCTCTCTCTACCAGTACCACAAATTATCTCAGCTCAAGGACACCCACAATCAATCGGATGTCTTCATTTAATTTGTCCTTAAATCCCTTACACATGATGGCGTCAGTCAATACACATTCTCGAGTGTACTTACTAAGTCTCACAAACTCATGTTCATAATCCTTCACTGTCATCCAGCCTTGTTTTAACTTGAAATTACCTTTTGTTTTTGGTCGATGAACCGTTGGCTAATATACTTCTTCCGAAACTCCTCTTAGAAGAATTCCCAAGTGACTCTCTCCCTTGGTACAACCGACACAAGAGTGCTCCACCACTAGTATGCTGAGTCTCTTAGAAAAGATACGACACACTTCATGCACTCATCCGGTGTGCATGACAATTCATCAAATACCTTGATGGTATTCTCAAGCCAAAACTCTACCCTTTCGGGATCGTCATCTTTATTAGCATGGAACTCCTCCGCTCCATACTTCCGGTTCTTGTCCACTGGGGGTCTATTCAACCTCACAAAATCCATACCCTGGGTTGCTATTGGGACAGGTTGAGGAATAGGTGGGGGTGGAGGGGGTTGAGCATTCGGGTTCGCTCGAACGAACTTCGTGTACCAGTTATCCATCATATGGAGAAAGGCCTCCTGAGCCCCTTCTCCTCCTCCCTGACTAACCGTGGGAGTTCGGTTATCAGTCAGCACCACATCTTCAGTGAGAGCCAGTGCATTACTCTCAACATCGTCTGCCATTATTCGATCTGGATCCATTACTATATGAAAAACACAATTTAAACTTGTCAGGAATGATCACACTATCATAATATATATATGGCATGTATAGCTAGACTGAAATACATGCCACATTAGTCTGAGAACTGACTAAATCGTAGCACTGATACCACTAAATGTAACACCCCACACCCAAGTCCTACACCGAGACGAGATACGAAGCGTTACCACACTTAAACACATGCATTCCAACATTTTCGAATCATCAAGAGTTAATCAAATTTAAAACTTTAACTAAACTCCTTAACAAAGGCCTATGAGGCCTCAAACGTCTATTAGAAACCACCCAGGACTGCTCGGGTCCTTAACCGACTTCAAAAAATTTACCCTTGAAACGGGGCATACGCCCGTGTGGAAGGGCAACGCGCCCTTGTGTTCATTTTGACATGGCCGTGCTGATGGCCCATGTGACACACACGGCCTAAGCCTCTGGGCACACGTCCGTGTCCCACGCTCGTGTGAATTAAATTCTAAATTCGAACCTACAGGGGTTTTCACATGGCCTGACACACGCTCGTGTCTATGGCTCGTGTCTCTCAGATGGCCATGACACACCCGTGTCCTAGCCCTTGTCTAAAAACCTTGAAATTTTGTTTCAGACGTCAGCATCCAATAAGGGACACATAGCTAAGGCACACGCACATGGCCAGAGGCTGTGTCCTCCACACGGCTAAGACACATAACTGTGTCTCTGCCTGTGTGTTTACTATCATGCATTCTGACTTGAAATTTTACGTGCAGGGGACACACGGCCAGACAACACGCCCATGGGGCTGCCGTGTGTCACACACGGCCTAGACACATGCCCGTGTGGACAAAATAAGGCTACTTATCAAGCCTCTTTGTCACCCTTACTAACACTAACCTACACAAGATCAACCAAACCAATACAAGCATTATATATATATATAACGAATTCAACCACAACCATTTGAAATTTGCATCAAATGAATGTAATAATAGTAATTAATATTAGCCAACAATAATGGCCTATACAAAATGAATATTACATCTATATTATGAGCCAAAACATGTGGCTAATCTAACAAGACATAACCTAAAGATTCGAGTCCCTATACATGCCAAAAATCAAAACATTTGAACTAGCTATACCAAAAGCTTCAAGTGATAGTGTGATCACTGTCTCCGACACCTCTTAATCCCCGATACTAGCTTGACGGCACTATAAGAAAATGGAAAAGAAGGTGGAAAGCATAAAGCTTAGTAAGCTCACATGCAAATAATAAACAACATAACCTATAAATTAAAATAAGGCAAAGTTTCATAAGCTTAACTTTCTTATACACACTCTTACCACAAGTATTTAACATATCGAATTCTCTTCTGAAGAGTTTTAAGTACATACCTGTACCATACTCGTAATACAATTGCATAATTCTCAATATTGACTTAATCACTGAATAACTATTAACTTACCCGTTAACACTAGGAATATTATTGGATACTCGGAATCTTACACATAACGCATTATATGTAGCCACATGCTACCTTATTTAATACACCACATGTTGCTCGTTTTCGAGCCAATCACAGGCACGCTCACACAACCTGACAATCAAGACGTAACTACACGGGCTGCTCATACAAGCTGACAAGTACTCGCAACACATGCCAGGTTACCCAGCCACCAGTAGAACGTACATGACTAGCGCCCAGATTTATAAAATCACACATCACATGTACAAATGAGCTCATAACCACATAGTTCCTAGTGACATGTCACTTTGTATCCTAATTTTATTCCTAAAGTTCAAACGGGATTTTTCTCGTAGACTTACCTTCAACAAATTCAATCACATAAGCAGTTACATATTTTCATGATAAAAGGGTTACCACAAAATCCCGCATAATAATAAAAAGAGTAATGTAACTTACCTTCAAGCGTAGAAATTAAAATTCATGCACCAATTAAGCATTTATACATGATTCACATTGCATTATTTATATGTGCACTTACATCGGTACAAAATTTGTAAAAACGAGTCTAGTCTTTGTACACATTGTTTTTCCCCCAATCAAGGTTTGCTCCTCTTTTTTCTTGATATAAAAGGATAAAAATTCACTAGATAAGTTCGCATAATCAACAATTCACATTCTTGGCAAATTGACCATTTTGCCCATTTACAAAATGACCATTTTACCCCTAGGTCCAAAATTTGATTTTTTATCAAATTTCCTTATTAGCCAAGCCTAACCGACCATTTTTATCTCTTATGACAACCCCAAATTTCAAATATTTCACAACATTACCATCTATTTTACAAACTTTGCAAAATGGTCCTATTAGGGTTTTCATGAGAAATCCTTTCACCAAAGTTGTTCATTTCACCACTATGATTCATTTCCTTCCATAAGACTTTAGAAAACAATATAAATGCTCTCATAGTAAAATCCTAGACTTTCAACCATTTTCCAATATAGTCCCTTCATTTGAAAGCTATGTCACAAGGGTTCTAAAAATGTAAAAATCATCAAGAAAGACCATCAAAATCACTTACTTGTGAGGGCTACAAGTTGCTGAAATTTCAAGCTTCCAAAAACCCCATTTTTTTTTGAAAAATTCAACGGAGAAGAAGGGAAAAATGAAAAAGATGATGGCCAGACACTAGGGTAATATTTTACGATGTAATAAGTCACCTAACCATTGACCATTCTAATTTATTGTCCCCTATGGCCGGCCATCAGCTACTAAAGAGTCTATTTTCCCTTTAAAGACCCTAAATTTTGGTTCTCTATCTATTTAACACTTTTAGCTATCAAAATAGGACTTTTGTACTTTATGCGATTTAGTCCTTTTTTGCAATTAAGCTCATAATCGCTAAAATTAGCTCATCCAAATTTTCATGCACTTATATAATCATACTATAACACATAAAATAATATTAAAAATAATTCTCCGACCTCATATTAGTGGTTCTAAAACCATTGTTCTAATCAGCCCCAAAATCGAACTGTTACAAAATGAGAGCAAATGACTGAAAAATTCTTGTTAAAATATTTTCCACCGACTAACACAGCCAAGCTAAGGAATGATATCTCTTCCTTCGTGCAAATGGATTTAGAGACTCTATATGATGCATGGGAGAGGTATAAGGACTTATTGAGAAGGTGCCCTCACCATGGGTTACTTCTATGTCTACAAGTTCAAACTTTTTACAACGATTTGAACCCCTCAACTAGGCAATTAATCGATGCATCCGTCGGTGGGACTTTGAATAATAAAAAACCTGAAGCAGCTTATGAGTTTATAGAAGAGATGTCACTGAATAATTATTAGTGGTAAGTCATGAGGACTAAGCCGGTGAAAGTAGCCGGTGTTTTTAACATTGATGCGGTCACCATGTTATCAAACCAGGTAGAACTCTTGAGTAAAAATATTGATGGTTTAGATGGTTCTACGCAGGTATATTTGATGATGCAATGCGATACAAATGGTTGAGGGATGAAAACTCCAGAATGTCTATCCTTGAGCCCTAGCACAGAGAGTGAACATGTCAACTATATGGATAATAGTTCTAAATGTAACAGCTCGATTTAGACCTTAATAGGAACAGTAGTTTCAGGACTAGAATTTGAGTCAGAAAAATATTTTAACATTATTTTCTGTGTTTATTATGTGTGAATTGATATCCATAGAATTTTCGTGTTTTAATTTTAATGTTTCAGTGCTCGATTATTAAAAAGGATTTAATTGCATCAAATGAAAATTAAGCATGCTACTTTGTAAAAAGCCTAATTGCTATGTCTTCTTAATGTGGAGGTTTTATGTTGCAATTTAGCCAAATGAAATAAGGGTGGATGGTTATAACCATGCATGATAGTGGTTGTATATTTTACTTGTAAGGTCAAATCGGTAAAGTAATTGTTTAGTTAATATATTATAAAACATATAATAAAGAAACCATATTAGTATTCATCTTTAAGAACTAAAAATACCAAAAATAAAATAAAATAAAAGAGTTAGGCATTCGGCTACTTCTCAAGCTAAATCAAGGTATGTTTTTACTTCGGTTTTTGATAATTTTTACGTTTTTCAGATCGTTGCTTCAAATATTATCTGACCCGTGCTTGAATTTTTTATTTTGATGAATGTTTTGAGCTAGGTAATTGACGAGATCTTGTGATTTTTGTTGTTTGATGATGAAATATGAAATATATATTTTAGATTGACATGTTTTGTATTGGAATTTTTGATGATTTTTAGAAATTAGGACTAAATTGCTAAAATAATAAATTGAGGGACTAAAATGTGGAATAAATGAAATATATGGACTAGTATGAATATAAGAAAGATTCGGCCTAGCTATGTTGTTGTGAGATTTTGCATATTTTGTGTTTTGTGCAATAGGGACTAAATTGTGAAAAATGTGAAATATCAGGGGTAAAAAAGTAATTTGTTCATTTGTGTGTTTTTGGATGAATTTCATTGAATATTTGATTTAATAAGTTTAATTTATATTAATTTATATCAAGAAAAGAGAAAATTGGATTTAGATCGAAGGAAAACTAAAGTTGTCGACTAGCCGATCCGTACCAGTTTTTCATCGTCCGAGGTAAGTTTATAAGAAAATAAACGTGTTTAATTGTAATTAAATACTAGATATATATGCTGTTATGAAATGTATGGATTTATATTTATTATGGCAAAATATGAAAAAGCTTGATTACTACATTTTCGAATTCGTTTCCACCGAGATACGATGTTCGAAAGCCCCGTATGAACCTTAGGAATAGTTAGGATACATATGTCATGAAATAGGATTCCGATTTATGTGTGCGAGTGAGACCATGGCATCGATATGTGACTCTGATATATGTGTGTGACTAAGACCCTGTCTGGGACAGTGGCATCGATATGTGATTACATGTAAGACCACGTCTGGGACGTTGGCATTGTACGACATGTGTGATTATCTGAGTGTCCTATCCAATTCCGAACGGTTCAACGGGCAACAATAAGTTTTATTGAATGTGCAAAACAAGCTAAGATGACCAGGTATGAGTTAGCTTATTACCTACTTGAAATAAGGTAAGTAAGTTACTTGATATTTGTTGCAAATTATGTATGAGGTAAATGAAAAATGTATGTGTACATTGAAAGTGTATTCGGCCTTTGGAACAAATAATATGAATATTTTTGTAATAACTTAATTTCTGAATATGTGAATATAATTATATGAACATTCGGCCAAGGTAACATTTATGTATGAAAGTATATATATTATTTATGAAATGGTAAGTTCGAGATAATGTGATATTGATTTTATAATTTGGTCTAGTTAAAATGAGTTAATCTTATCATTGAGTTGTTTACTTGCTTATAACTTACTAAGCTATGATAGCTTATTATGTGTGTATATGTTTTCCTTTGTTGTATTGATTTTGGAGTCAAGTTACGAGCTATGGCATGTATAGGCTGGGTATTATTTTGAAATTATTGATTTTGGGATGTGTATACATTTAAAAGCCATGCGAAAATGGCTTGTTCATTTGCTAAATATGGGTTTATGGTTTGATTAAATGATGTGGTTGAAATTTTGGATGTGTTTGGCATATTCAGTAATGATATATATATGTGTATAGTTAGATGTGATTATTGCTTGTAGTGGTTGGTGAATGGTGAATGGCTTGTGAATTTGATCATGAGATGTGGTATAAATATTGTTTGTCCTGAGTGATGTTTATATATATTTGATATTTGAGATGTGAATTGGACTTATAAATGTACATGATTTGATTTGTTTGGAAAGGTGTATCACTTATTGTGGTTAACACTTACATGTAGATTGATGATTCGGTTTGCTTATTGAAATGGTATAGATTTTGATAAATATTTGGTTAACTTGTGTCAATGATTTATACATTAAAAAGTTGGTTTTGTCAAGTTATGTGCAATGTTATAAGTATATATCATGAGTGATTTTTTTTAATTCGGCAATTTTTTTTATATGGGCATTTGATATGTTTGTTTTGACTTGTGATTATAAGTATATAATCGAATGTATGATCATTAAGTTTGTTTTATATAAGTCTTTCGATTCAATGCAAAATTGTTGGTAATTAAATTTCGACCTTTTGAAGTCATGAATGTTGGTATTCGGCAATTAGTACGAAAATTTGATTATTATTTGTCATGTGATATTTGCTAATTCAATAATCATGAAAATGTGATTCTTTGAAAAGTTTTCATGCAAATTGAATAATAGAAATTGGTTTAGTAAAGAAATGGTCATTGAATGAAACACATGTATTAGGCGTGATCATATTTGGCAAAAACCTTATAAAATGATCATATGAATAGTAGATTATTTATGTTTGAAATGGAAAATTTTGACATTTCTTGTAATTAAAATTTACATGTCGAATGAAGTAGGGTAAACATGGTATGTATCTCAAATATGTATGCTTTATAATTTTCATGTATGAAATCCTTGATTGAATAAATTGCATTGTATTTGTTTTTGGTTTAATAATGAAATGCCTTGTATAGGAAAGCATATGGTAATCGGCTAATGCTTATAAAAGTGACCAAATGAATAGTGATTTTAGCATTATAAGGTTTTAATGGTTTGCATGCAAATTTGGTTTTTTTGCTCCTTGATATTTCATGCTTATAATAATTGATTTAAATTATTTTATAAAGACTTTGATATGCGCATATGATTTGTGTCAAAATGATATAGTTGACATTATTTGTTTATGATTTAATATTAGATACAAGTTGATTAAAATGTTATAATTTTTTTCTTAAAAAGCTTAAATTGATTATTTAAGTTTATAATTGATTTGAATTTGAATTA
The DNA here is from genome assembly GCF_007990345.1 of Gossypium hirsutum. Lineage (NCBI taxonomy): Eukaryota > Viridiplantae > Streptophyta > Magnoliopsida > Malvales > Malvaceae > Gossypium > Gossypium hirsutum. The sequence goes on along the minus strand of NC_053426.1, from coordinate 20,678,572 downwards.
CATGTTTGAGTATGTTTGTGATTGCCTAAAAGCTATGTCTCTTCTAGTAATACGAGGTAACCCATTCTGGAGACGGATACGGGTTAGGGTGTTACACTAAATCTCAAAATAATCCCTATAGTAACACTTATAATGCAGGTTGGAGGAACCATTTGAATTTCTCTTGGGGTGGTCAAGGAAATTAGAGACCACAACCCCCTCCAGGCTTCCAACAACAACCTTACCTAAACCTTGAAGAGATGCTGACGAAGTTTATTTTGGTGTCAGAAACCTGTGTCCAAAACACCAAAATTGTACTTAAAAATCAACAAGCGTCGATTCAAGGGCTTGAGAATCAAATTGGTCAATTGGCAAAGATCATTTCAGAACGACCACAAGGTAGCTTGCTAAGCAACACCGAAACTAACACAAGAGAGCAGCTTCATGCAATTACTGTTCGAGATGTAGAAGGGTAAGTCAAGGTAAGGTTGAGGTGAGCCATAGTGTACAAAAGCCAATAAGTAAGGAGTATAAACCTCGTGTGCCATATCCAGATGCGACAAGGAAAGACCATACAAACGAACAATTCTTTAAATTCCTTAAACTATTGAAAAAGTTACATATTAACTTACCATTTATTGAAGCTCTTTCGCAGATGCCAAATTTAGCTAAATTTTTAAAGGAGCTTTTAGCAAACAAGCATAAGTTAGATGATTTGTCGCATGTAGAGCTAAATGCAGTTTGCTCAGCTATCTTGTAGAATAAACTAACAACAAATTGAAAGATCCAAGGAGTTTTACTATTCCTTGTTTAATTGGTAGTTTAAATGTTAATAATTCTTTAGCTGATTTAGGGGCGAGTATTAATGTCATGCCCTATAAAATGTTTAAACAACTAGGTCTTGGGAAACCTAAACAAACTAGGATAAGCATTAAATTGGCAGATAGAACCATTAGATTTCTTATAGGCATTATTGAAGATGTGCTTGTTAAAATTGATAAATTCATATTCCCAATCGACTTTGTTGTCTTAGACATGGATTAGGATAGTGGCGTACCTTTAATTTTAGGATGACCCTTTTTAGCAACTGCCAGAGCCATTATTGATGTCAGTATAAGTGAATTAATACTTCGTGTAGGTGATGACATGATTAAACTCCAAGCTCGTGATTTTGCTAAGTTATCTAGTAATCAAGATAATTATATAAGTTCTATTAGTGTAAGTAACCTTGTGGTTCAACCTTCGTTGCAGGAAATCCCTCGAAAAAACGTGATAGAGCCATGTTCTAGCTTATGCGACAAAAATAGAATGAATCATGAAGAACGAATGTTACAGATCAATGAACTAGATGAATGGCGGTCACATGTCAAGGAGAAACCAAGAATACACAAAGAAAAACTGTAGCTACTCCATGACAAGCTTAAGGATAGAATGAACCACTTCAAGGTTGGGGACCAGGTACTGTTAGATGAAACAGACCCTCATATTACCACTTCAGAGCTTAGTGCAAACGGAGCAACTCCTTTTACGGTACTCAATGTCTTCCCATACAGTACAATCGAGGTAACTCATTCTAATTTCGAAACTTTTAATGTAAATATTACTCGACTTAAACCTTATTTGAATAAAAGAATTGACAGCGAGAAAGAGGAGTCTCGACTTTACGAACCACTATGACCGTGCGAATAACGAGGTAAGTCGAGCTTAGACTTTAAATAAGCGCTTCTCGGGATGCAACCCGAGTGCTAACACTGCTAATTTTATTAATTTTATTTTATTTTTAAAATTAAGTTAATTAAAAAAATAGTTTTTTAAAAAAACCCACACGACCTGGACATACAAGCGTGTCCTTGGCCATGTGGATCCTTTGACTTAGTTTTAAAATTTGAAAAAATTTGACAGTGGGTTACACGGCTTGGCAACATGGCCATGTAACCCACATGGCCTGGACACACGGGCGTGTCCTCGGCCATGAGGGTTATGGGACTTAATTTTTCTAAAAATCGATAGATACACGGCCTAAAACAGTCCACATGAGTGTGTGGCATGACCGTGTGGACCATACGGCCTAGACACACAGGCTTGTCCTAGGTTGTGTTAAACCTAAAGCTAAATTTTTAAATTTTAAAACAAGTCAAAGAGTTACATGAGCAAGGCACACAGGCATGTGCGGACACGACCGTGCCACACGGGCGTGGGAGAAGCAAAGGAGATTGCATACGACCGTGCGACACGACCGTATGAACTACACAGCCTGGACACACGGGCATGTCCAAGGTCGTGTGAAGACTGGGCTTTAATTATTAATCGACATGGGCTAAACAGAAGGTACATGGGCGTGTGACATGGTCGTGTGGCCCAACACGAGCCTTTACACGACCTTGTCAACCCATAAATCTCTAACCCATATTTTAATTTTTTTTTAGTTTGTCTTCTTCCTACTAAAATCCTACTAACAAAACCTAGTTGCGCACCCTCTAACTGCCCCTTTTCACGGTCGCCGTTCACTCATACATAACACGCAGTCTCGACCTTCCCTTTTCCTCTCCCTCCTTCCCTTCACAACCATCCCCCACCTTCTTCAATTCCCCTTTCCCTTTTTCCCCCTCCCCTTGAAAAAAACCTATGTCGTACACACACACACCTAGCCCTGACCAGCCACCCAAGCCCCGACACATACACCTGATTCGCCTTTCCTCCGCACACCGGTCCCAAACGCCCACACCCACACTCACGCCCAAGCCCACAACCCCCAAACCTCTCGTCCCTCCCCATCTTTTTCCCTGACTCCCTTTCCCTTCCCTTTTTCCACTCCTACACACCTGCACCAGTCTCGTCCCCTGACCTTTATCCTTTACACCGATCTAAACCACCCAACCACCAAGCCCCTTACAGCTCCGTTGACCCACCCTTTGATCTTCCCTCCAATCACCCTCGATCGATAAATTAGTTTTCCGCATTTTCTTTACTTTCTTTGTTTTCTTTTCTTTTCTTTTATTTTATTTATTCCTTTGATTCTTGCCATTTTCCATTGATTTTTTTATTATTTTGTTAGTTTTAGATTTATTATTATTCTATTTTATTGGTAATCTTCTGCTTCTTGTTCTTACTATTATTCTACCTTTGTTAGGAATAGTATTGAATTCTACTTAATTAATCATTTTGCCATGCTGCATCTTGTCATTCATTCTTTTCGCTGCTGATTATAGTTCGTTTTGGTAGTTCTGTGGATTTGATTAGTCTTCTTAGGATTTTCGTTATTATTTACTTATTTTCATTATTAGAAGCATTGGCTTGTCCCTTTTAGTTTAGTTGCTATTTCTTTTTGCTATTATTATTGCTAGTTAGTTTCGTATTCTGTTGGTTTAGATTAATATATTGTTAGTTTTTACATATAGGAATAAATTCTACATCTTAGCCACTTTTATTTTATCACACTAAAGTCCTTCAAGTCATACTTTTGTCTTATTCACATGTTTATTCATAGGCTTCTCAATATGTTTGATTGGTGATTTTGTCGTTCCTGTTTACTGATATTGGATTGTTCTTTTTTTTCAGGCACACCATGACGAACACTCGTGGAAAGACTAAGACTGCTATCCCCGCTTTGAAAAAGCGAAAGGGCCCTAGCGCGACTTCCTCGTCGAGTGCTTCCGCCAAGGCCCGCCACATCTATCTTTGATTCTCGGTAGGCCCTTAGGAGGATTTATATCAGCTCCTTTGAGTGCGTCTACTCGGCCTAGGCTGCTGCATTGATTGGGCCGCGTTGGAGCAGATCTGACTCGCTGATGATGTGTGCACCATTATCGCCATAGCTCCATAGGACAAATTCTTTTCCATTATCAAGCCCACCTACATAGAGCTGACCTTTGAGTTTTGCGAGACATTTTTGTTACAGCAGGTCATGATAGTGCATGACGAGCCAAGCACCATTAGTTTTAAACTTGGTGGTTTAGTGCGACATATGAGCATCCCCGAGTTCGGTGCGGCTATAGGACTTTACATGGAGGAATTTATGAGCGTCGAGGACTTTCTTAGACTTCATAGGCACATCCATCACTCGCCATCACGATGTTAGACTGAGCTTACAGGGAGTCAGACACCATATGACGTGAGTCACTCGAAGGCGACTTCTCTCTCTGGCCTTAGGGTATATTCATGCCCTTTTAGCTCACACTTTGACAGGTTGGTGAGAGAGCATTAGAGTCGTTAGCATTCACGACGCTTACTTATTATATAGCATGGCCACCGGCCATATCATTGATTTGGCGTACTTCATCACTCTATACTTCTACCATGAGACTAACCGCTACAGGAAGGGCCCTATCTGCTTAGGCCCATACGTGACTCGCCTCACTCGACACTTCAGTCTCCTTGACACACTGGAGCAGTCCTCTACACTCACACTAGTCAGCTAGATGTCACCTCAAGGCATCTCGAGCATGGTATACATGAGGATGATCAAGCGGCGTCGTAGAGTGGATCCTCCTCAGTACTGATTGTTTTATTCTGACGCAGAGAATGAACCCGAGGACTTTCTTGATGATGTTCCTCCTTATCATGAGGACCCACCACAGCCTTTCCCTTTGAGTCACCGACCAGTTTCTTCTGCTGCTAGCATCCGAGGAGTTCACTAACTTCCGTCAATACTATGTTCAGAGGTTCGACAGTATTGATGCGGCATTGCAACAGATTTGTCAGCATTCCCATATTGCTCTTTTAAAGCCGATGACTCACGATATTGATCTGTCTGATGATGAGGACCATTGAGTCCATTTTATTTTATTTTATTTTATTTTATTTTTATTTTTATTATTAGTTTTTATTTTTATTTTTCTGTTTATTTGTATTTTCTTAAACTTTTTTGCTTTTATATTTTGAACTATATTTTATCTATTATGGTTGTTTCTAATTGAGTAACACTTTTATCTTCTTCAGCTTTGTGTTTATTTTCTTATCAGTTACTCAGAATCATCCCCTAAATCTACATTTATCTGCAATTTCATTTTTCACTATTCTAGGAAGTTCATCCAATATTCAGGGCAGTTTCAACTCTCTCCCTCTCTTATGATATTTTGTTTCTACTGTGATTATATATTTTTGTACATTGAGGACAATGTACATCTTATGTGTGGGGAGGTTATTTATATGATTATTTGAAAATCTCTGAATTATGCCTTGTGTTTAAGTAATTTTCTAGTATTACTATTAGAATGAATTTGTAACGCCCCGAATTTTGGGCCTAGATGAATTGGGCTTTGGGCTTTGGGTCTCATAAAATTTTTAAGTAAGAAAGAAAATGACAAATGACATGTTGGCTATAAGGGTTTAAGGAATTTGGAGTGTCTAGGTATTTTGGAGAAGTTCTTGGTTCGATTTTTAAGGTGGAGGAATTTTAATTTAATTATTAAAAGAACAGGGTTGGGAGTAGTTAGGCTTTTAAATAAAAATAGGGAAAAATAGCATCAAAAAGCCTTGTGGAGGAGTGGCTAAGTGATGCCACTTAGAGTGTAGGGAGGTGGTGTTAAAAGGTAGCAAGAAGGTCCAAGGTTCGAATCCTAGCTTAGTGTTTTTAGAAGTTTAATTTTGGCCTTCTAGAAGGTTGGAAGTGGCGTGGAAATGGACTCCAAGGGAAGTATTCAGGAGAGAAATCTGAGGAAAAGATCAAGGGGTTATCAGGGAGAAAAACGAGGAGATATGAGGAGCAAGTTGAGCCGAAATGGGAACTTGGGCTTGAGGAGTTCAGTCATAAGGGTGTCGAATGCAAGGGTATGAGGCTAATGCTGAAATCTTTTTCTCACCTTGTTGCCAGAAACCCTCTTCCATAAAAGCTGAAAACCCTTTTGTTTTCTTTATTTTCTTTCTGCCGATTTCTCCAAAAGTCGAAAACCCTTGTTCTCCTTTTTATTTTCCTTGTGCCGATTTCTTTGTCTCACTTTTGGGTTTAGCCGATTCTTCTTCCTCTCTCCCTTGGTGCCGAATAAGCAATTGTTGCCATTCAAATCTCTAGAGGCGAATACTATTTGACTGAATCTAGTGTAAGTGTTACTCTTCTAATCTATTTTCTTTGCTAAGTATCGAATTTTTTCCCTCACTCTTTCTAATCAACTGTGGTAGGGAATTAGTATCGGATCTCGGATCTTAGCTCATTGTCGAATTACTCCTTAGGTGTTGCGGTATTAGTAAGTATTCCTCTCCCATTGGCTAAGGTGGTCGAATGTTCATAGTTAAGGTAAGGGGACTTGTGTTGGATACGTGTCATCTATTATTCTGGTTTTAATGAGTAAGAATGCAGATCTAGGGAGTACATGATCAAAGAAAGCTATTAAGGATTGGTGTTCAAGGTAAGATTAAGGTGAGGTTTCAGTTTTTGGGTAGAATATGGATTAAACATACGATTAATGGAAGGGTGATATCATTTTAGGTTGGTGACTAAGGGAATCGCGGCATGCTTGCTTACCAGGTGTGTACATACACTGCACACACACTATGAATCAGCAAAAGTCGAAATGCTGAAAAGCCGAAAGTTTGGCTACGGTAGTCTTACAAGTGCACGAACACTCATAAGGGGGAGACCAATAGGTTTCGTGAGACCCAAGGGTGATTCCGTGGACTTGGGCTATGATTTGGTCATACGGGCCAAAATGGGCTAAATGGGCCCGATGGTCTGTTGGGCCCATAATAGGAAAAACTGAAAATTGATGCTATGTGATAGGAATTTGTATGTGAGCATCAATATGAATGTGACTAGGCCTAACGGGCCATATAAATGTGATTTGGGCCTAATGGGCCATATACAGGTGATTTGGGCCTAAGGGGCCATATGAATATGATTGGGCTTAATGGGCCAGATACAGGTATGTGAATTTGTTTGGGCGTTGTAAGGGGTTTTAGGCCTAGTATATGATAACTACATAAGACTTAATTAATATATTGCGACCTTGGACGAGTCAAAAGGTTAAGGTATGGCAATGGGTATATGCATGTCTAAGACTAGATCTAGGGAGAGCTTGGTACTTAAGCGGTCTTAATGACCCACCTCCTCTTCTCTGGAATCCTACCTGGTGCATAGTATTTTTTCATCTTAGCTCGCGAGACTTGTTAACGGGTCAAGGTAAGTGAAAACCATAATTAATGGAAATTTACCGAAATGCCCCTAAGGGTGAAAACGACCAAAATACCCCTAGGTGTTGAATGTAAGTTTTATGGATGTGACATGCATACATACGATGTTCTGCTTAGGTTGCATATAGGGTGGAAACCATGGAACGGAGAAAGTATATAAGGATCGCATGGTTGCCTGACAATTGTAGATCCACCGACAGCTTTTAAAGCTCAATATGTAAATGAAGGTAGTTCCGCAACCAGGCTACCATTAGTGTGTGGACAGGGTGGTTCGATATTTATATCCCCACATGGTGTGACGGGGAACGGAGCTGGTGTGTAGCGGATAGATAATTTGGATGGGATTACATTGCATGTTTGATGATTTCTCTTTGAATGCTTGTTTTTCTTCAAGGGTTGTACACACTGAGTTTACGAAAACTCACCCCTTCTTTTATTTTATTTTCAGGTGATGCTCAGTAGAAGGTTCGATGTTTGGAGGGACTCTGGGTGGTCGACTAGCAAGATAATTCGGTCTTGGTTTTTTTAAGCATTTAAGTTTTTATTTCTTTTTAAGTGTGTTCAGATCAGATTGTAATAAGATTTTCATTATGTTATTATTACTCGAATTATTATTATTATTTTCATTGTAATTACGAGAAGTTGAACATGGATTTCTTAAATTATAGTATGTTTTCTACGTTCCGCAACTAAATTTTTAAGTGACATGTTTTCATCAAACCTTATGTTTCAACCAAGTGATTGAAAGGTGTTTATTTTTTAAGATGTTCTGTTATTTTAAGAAGGGTTTTCAATGAAAACACGGTTTTCGCTAAAACACTTCAATGTGACATACCAGATTCGGCCATAGCGTCTGGGTTGGGTTTGGGGTGTTACAGAATTCTTATCAATTTGTGATTATCATTGATGTGTTTTAGATTAAATTCATAGGTAATCGTGCATTGATTTTTTAAACTTTAAGATATGAGAGAATCAAGCATGATAAGTCTATTTTTAGAATAAAAAAATTGCTAGGTTGTTTCCCTAAATTGAGGTATTACCTTAAAGTTTGAGATTTGCAAGATTGATATCAAACACCATAATTTTTGTGCGATTTTGAGCCTTAAGAGCATAGACTTTTCTTGCTCACTTTATTATTGGTTATGAGTGTGTCAATATTGATTGGTTACTCTAGAACTTGCTTCAATTATACATGTCGAGACCACACCTTTGATTTGGTATACTGAGATGATAAAGGCACCTAGGTTTTAACCCATTTATCCCAAAAAGCCTACCTTCATAACTAACCCTTAGTGAATCCCTTTGAGTCTAGTAAATTGTTTCTTGATCTACCTTTAATATTAACCCATAACTCATTCTTTTCATTCATTGAGAATTTTTCCTATTGTATTGACTCCCTTTTTGTTGACATTTGATTTGGTCAGTTACCTAACTATGTTCTTTTGTTTCCATTGTTAAATTATCTCTTATTATCCATAATTCAAAAAAAAAGTGAAAAAAGTATGTACATTTATTTTAATTATTACTAGTTCTATGTTATTTGAGCTTAAACGGTTAATTTCACATTTTGAGAAGAAGCTCGTGTTATTATTGATAAGTTTTCAATGGATATAATTTTTTAGTATTAGTTTATTTTTTCTAGTTAGGTAAATTATCAATTTGATCTCAATTCTAACCCTTTTTTCAGCCTTTATCCACCCCCTTATCTAAGCCACATTACAACATTTTAAAGACCTTTTGATTTGTGTATCATATCATTTTATAGTGGTGGAGATTTGATTTTCATGCAAGCCTATGGTAATAACTTTTCATGTTTGACTATTAAGTGCTTATCTTTGAATCTTAAACACTTTGAGCGATTTGAGTGAATCTTTATTGAGGATGTCAATTCTTGTCGGTTTTGAATTAAAGGTAATTACTTAGATAAGCGGAAATACCTATGTTTTCATGCTTTAAAAATGTGTGACTTGAATTGTCTGAATCTTTAGTGTTCTTCTAGTTGAATTATTAATGTATGATTATTTGTGAATTATGACAAAACATTATCGATGAGAATTATGAATTGAGAAAGTTTAATTTTTAATTGTGAGTTGAGGATTTTTCTTGAGGACAAACAAACGTTTAAGTGTGGAGATATTTGATAAGCCATAAAAGTATTTTAATCCCATTCTTGAGGCATTTTTGGATGATTTATTATTTAATTTAGTGAATTCGATGCTCCTAATCCTTCAATTTCGTGTTTTTATACTTAGGAGAGCATAGGCGAGCAAAATGAGCAAAAAACCGGGCAAAATTGGACAAAATGAGATACTTTCAGGATTCATACTACCTGGCCATTCCCATACGGGCTGAGCACACGCCCGTGTGATCCACACAGGCTGGCCACACACCCATGTGCCAACCCATGTGATATCGCTCCCCGTTTCCCAAACACTCGAAAAAAGCCAATTTTTAGGGTTTCTGAGCATTCTAAAGTCTATAAAGACACACTAGAAAAGGACCTAAAGAAGCATACAGAGAAGAACGAAGCAATTACTTGAAGAACGCTGTCGGAATCAACTCAGAAGCAAGATCTCCTTCAAGATTGAAGATCTCCAGTCAACTTCTCTAGAAGTTTTTGGGTTTGTTTATGTTTTGTTGTTTTCCTAATTTTAATATGTTTTCTTCCCACGTTATGAACTAAATTCCCTAAATACCTAGGGAAGATGAAACCTATGATGGATCTTGTTATTTAATTTTCTAAATTACATGATAAATACTTGATTTCTTGATCTCAATTATGTGTACTTATTCCATGTTTTAATGTTTTCAGGATATTAATTCATGATTGATGTGCTTAATTCAATGGAGCAAAAGTCTCTGTTTAATAGTAGATCTGGCATAATTGAGTGGAGCTGTATGCAATCTTAGAAATAGGACGACATAAATATACCGGATTAGAGTCAAATCTAATAGGGGAATCCATAGATCAAGTTAATACGACAATAGGGGTTTTAATTAGAAAGATATTTCAATTAATCAACCTAGAGTCAGTTATTTTAGCTCTCGAAAGAGATATTAATATAATTTAGGGATTTCTATGAATCAAAGCAATTGAATAAATTGTTTAATTCAGATTCAGAATAATAAGTGAAGTCTAGGTGGAGTCTTTCCTGGTTGTTCTCTCTCATATTGGTTTATTTGATTATTTTCTTACTTTATTATCTGTCGAGTTCTTAATAATTAGTTTAGATAATTTTAGATTAAAAACAAACTTCTTCAATTTTCTGGCTAGATAATAGAAAGATAGTAAGTACTAGTACTTGTAGTCCTCGTGGATACAATATTCCCGACTCACCATAGCTATACTATTATTCGATAGGTGCACTTGCCTTTGTTGTGATTTTAGTTAGTTAAGTGAATCATCATCAACACGATATCTCATTTAGTGTTAATAAGGTTGCTCATGCAGGCACCTTTGATCACCCATTAGAAAGCAATCAAAAGGATTCTAAGGTATTTAAAGGGAACTGTTGATGGTTGACTTATGTTCATGCCAACACAATCATTAACTTTGATGGTTTTCTTTAATGTTGACTGGGGAGTAACCTAGACAACCATAGGTCAATGTCAAGCTAATATGTTTATTTTGATAACAAACTTGTGTAATGGAGTTCTAAGAAGCAAAAAAAGAAAATGATAGCTAGGTCTATTACAAAGGCTAAGTATAATAGCATAATGAACACTACATTTGAAGTAATATGATTGGTTGTCATGCTTAAGGAAATTGGCATTTAGTTGTGTAACACCCCAAACCCGGCCCAGAAGTTATGGCCGGATCCGACATGCCACATCGAAGCGTTCAAAACATTTTATATTGTTGATCCAGAAAAACCTACTTAGTGTTTTAAAAGATAATTTCATTATAGGTTAAAGTGAATAGAAGCTGGGCACCAGGTAGGTATCCATAACAGAGGAGGTGAGCCATGAAGGCTGCTTAAGTACCAAGCTCTCCGATTGGATCCAATCCTAGACATGCCCACATCCATTGCCACACTTGGTTATAACAAGTTGAAATTTCTTTGAGTGATTATCTTTGGTAAATCGAATATTCGTGACGTCGCGTTATTTTAAAAAAAAACAAGTATCGTTTTGAAATCACGCCCTAAGTCTAGCCCATTTGAATTAGTCTCCATCAATTTAAAGTTGTTTAAAATAATATAATCCCAGAAAATCAAAGAAGAAAATAAAGTTAAAATGGCATTTTTACAACCCAAAAATTAAATAGTAATTAAAAATAACTTAAGAAAACCAGTCTCTTTTTCAAACCCAAAAGTATTCACCGTGGCCACTCTAAATCCCCTCCGGCTCCAAGTCACCCACATCAAGGCTCACCTGCAAGGTTAAAGAAGGGGTGAGTTTGGGGAAACTCAGTGTGTAAAGAAAACCCATTCAAAGCCCAAGTCAGCTCAAGCCCATTGGGCCTAAGCCCATTCAGGTAACAGTGATACTGGGCGAAAGCCCTTTTCAGATTACAATAAACTGGGCCTTAGCCCCTTATTCAGATAACAGTATGGCCCATAGGCCCATTTCAAAATACATGCAACATCAGTAAACATATGCAAGCCCATTTGGGGAGACTACTCAACCCACCAACCACTACACTCCACCCGTACCAGCCATACACTCCATGTGGGGAATAGCTCAACCCACCCAGCCCAACACTCCACAGTTGCAGCCTTGCTGCTCAGTTAACAGTAAATTGAGGCAAAGCCTCCAATACGTGGACAAGCCACTTTCAGTACTTCCTCCGTCAATATCCCAGTCCCATGCATCAGATAATAACAACATGGCATGCAGTAAAAAACAACAGTCAAACATGCATTTAGGTCAATTTAACCCTAGGGGTATTTCGGTAATTTATCTACTAGGGGTAAAACTGTAAATTTTCCACTTTTAAAGGTATTTCAGTAATTTATCTATTTGAGGGTTTTTTTCATGCATATTCCTACTTTTTACGTACTAACAAAATCACGTACCGAGGGTTCTTACCGAATTGTGCCCGTTGGCCCATCATTCCAATTTTGGCCCATTAAGCCCAAAAATATCGAGGGCACAGAAATCATGCACTTTGCAGTCCAAATTTTGCAGCTTACCAAAAACATTAATCGATTTACCTCACGAGCATTCGCACACTCGCAAATCTACAAAATACCGATTTTTGGCATTTCGGCTTTTCGACTTTTGCCGACCAGACTAAGAAAGAGGGTGTTAGTTACACACCTGTTTGCGACGATATGCTGACGAGATCCACACACGAACCGCCTACAATTGGATTACTAACACGTTAATCTAACTATTCAAATACAAACTACGTATTAACCCCTTACAATATTCGGCCAACCACACCTACAGATCATAGTAAGCTTATAAGAAATCAATAAGCAACTCATTAACAAATTTTTGTCAATGTTTACCACATAATCATAATTTCACTGCAAGCTGTCTTCCTGAGCAACAGTCACTAAATTATTTATAACTCGAGCTACGAAACTCCAAATCAAGTGCCGTTAATTTTCCCTGAAAATATACTCATATATCTTCTATGCATAAAATTTTCAGAATTTTTGGTATGGCCAATCAATACCAGATTTTTCTTAAAGTTTCTCATGTTTCACTGTTTGACTAATCTGACCACTCTTTATTACGAATCAAATTTCTCATTGTACAGAACTCAAAATATGTTCTCGTTTATTCCATTTGAAACTAGACTCATTAAGCTTTAATAAATAATTTATGCAGATTCTAACTCATCTCCCACAATTTATGGTGATTTTCCAAAGTCACATTACTGCTGCTGTCCCAAGCAGATTTATTACCAAATCACTCTTTCACACCTAACTTGCATGCTTGTTATTTAAACATGTATATCACCAATCAATCATCACATATCTATGATTTTACTTAAGTATAATCTCCATTTCATCATTTTAAAGCACAACATGTTAGCCGATTTTCCCCTTAGCATCTAAGGCTCATGCATGCTCATTTGTTTGGCTCAACTTCACCTATCTTCCATTTTTCATCAAAAGAACATGAAACAACAACCATTTCCTTCATTTTAATTCATCACTAAATGCTCACAACACAACTAAAAACCAAAATATGCTTCAAGAGTTAAGGTAGAATCAAGATGAACTCATGAACCTCAAAATAAAAGCAAACTACCATGAACTTACCTTCAATTTTCTTCCCCAAGTGACCAAACATTCAAGAGCTTTCTCCTCTCCTTTCTCTTCTCTAACTTTAGGCTATGATGAACAAAGATGGACAAAACTTTGTTCTTTTCACCCCTTTTTTTTTTAATAAAATTTCCTATTTCATCCATTTAATTCTTTAATACAAAAGACATGAAATTCCCATCATGGAACATTTACCTAAACCATTATCATGGAACATTTACCTAACCATTATCTTATCATGAAACATTTACCTAACCCATTATCATGGAACATTTACCTAACCCATTATCAATTTGTATCAATTTGTACCATAAATTATGGATATCAAGTGCACATCTTGTCTACAACAACATGATGACCAGCCACTACATGTAAAATGGGAGGTTTGTCATGCAAATCCTCCTATTTTGCACTCCTATTTATTTGGCCACTTCAATTTAGCCTATAGCATTTTCAAACATTTTCACATAGGTCCTATTTCATAATTTCACCCCCTTTTTCTTATGGAACAAAAGTTAACTAAAATTGACGGGTTCTATCTTAAGCTTGGGCCTTCTAGAGGCCCACTAACATAATTAAACCTATGCCAACATTCACAGAATCCTCGAAAATTGGGGCGTTACAAGTTGAGTGAAATTCTGAAAGTCTGGTGTGGCTCTAGTATCTTATTATAGTCCCAAGTTATGGATCTAGCCAGTGGACGATTTGTAAGAAAAACATTTGACTCAATAGGGCTTTTCTTTTAACACCCCAAAAATTTCAATAAGACATATGACACTACTCCTAAATTGGATATGGTGAAATTGCAAGCAAATTTAGAAAAAAAAGCCATATAAATAATTCTTATCAAAGCAAAGTTGATTTTGGAAATGAGAATTAATGAAAAGAATTTTAGAAGTTAGAATGTGGCAAAAAGGACTCAATTAAATATTTCAAAAAGCTTGAGGACTAAAGTGAAATTTTGACCAAAATGAGAAAAAGTGAGTTAGTATTGATTAATTGGCTTAATAAAAAGTTGAAAAATGTAATGGTGTGAAGAAAATCACTTTTGAGACCAAATTGGAAAGATTGAAAAATACAAACACTAAATAATAAAATTTTCATTTAGTTGAGAAAAGAATAAAAGTTTAATTTCCACCATACAAGATGTATTATTAAGCATTAAATGTGAATTATGATATTTGAATTGGTATATGACTATCCGTTATGAAGATTTGAGCAAAAAGGGTAAAATAGGATAAATTGATAATTTTGTCAGTTAAGGGGACATTTTGGTCAATCCTTAAGAAGTAAATATTATAAATATTATTTTGATAAGATATTTTGCATTTGGAATTAATTGGACAATTTGTTGAGAATTATGGACTGAGATGAGTTGTGGACAACACATTTAAAAATAAAGTGTTACTTTGGCTTAACATAGTATTTTTTTTTAATCGGTTAAAAGGAAAAAAGGATGAGAAAACCCATACGACTAGCTTGTTACAATTGGCAGCTCTCTCTCCATGGAAGCTTTCTTCCATTCTCCATTTTCTTGCAATTTTCTCTAAATATCTTCAAAATTCTCAACACCCATTTTGAGTTTTTGCTAAAACCTACAAGAAAACTCCTTAATAAGCTTAAATCCACCTTCAAATGCATCATTTTTAGCAAGGGTTTTGATGGTTCTTGAGAAAGAAAAATTGAAGGTAGAGAGAAAGTTTCATAAGTGTTAATAATGGTGTTCTCCACCTTTCTTAACTTTATATTTGTCATGGATTGTTATGAGAAGGCCTAGCGAGCTTAGTTGCTAATTTTTAATTACGTCTTTGTGTGTGGAAAATTAGGAAATGATGGATATTGATATTTCAAACAAGGATAAAAATGGAATCATGTCTTTGGAAGCTTAGTTTTGAGTAAATTTGCATCCAAAAGGTAATTACCCTTGGTTATTCTTACTTTCCTATTCTAAACAATTTAGGAATAGGATGAGATTGTGCAATGAATATGTAATTGATTATGTAACAGTTCGTTTTTTAGTGGTGTCGAAAATAGTAGTTTCGATGCCACTAAATTCGACGAGTAAGTTCGTAAATATTAAATATAATATTTACGAGTTAATTGTGACTTTGAAAAGGTTTTTGATAAAGTGATTTTTGTTTTATAAGTGATTTATTAAGTTCAAGTGGTAAGACCCTAAGGTCAAGTAGTTTTAAAAAAATGAGGTATCAGGACCTTGTTTCTATAAACTGAGCCGTAAATATTTTTATAAATAACTATGGAGTGTCAATAAGGTGGTATTAAAGTTTCATTGAAAAATTTTAACGTTTCGATAGTTAATTAAATGAAAATGACTAAATGATAAAAGTTGAAAAAGTCAATTGCTATTATTTTAAAGGTGTTAATTGATTAAAGAATTAAAAAGGGATGGTCTTATTGAGTAAATTATTCATCATAAAGACAATGGGACTGTTGGATGCTTAAATTTCTTTTCATTATAATGTTTTATATGTTTTTATTATATGATAAAGATAAAATAATGAATAAAAAAAAGGTTAATAAAATTAAAACATAAGCCATCATCTTCTTTAACACTGAATGGCCATGGAAAGAAAGAAATGGAGAAGCTTCAAGCTTCGGCCTAGCTTTGGACGATGCATGTAAGTCTGTTTTAGCCACTTTTCAATAATGTTTATGTTTTTGAGATTGTTGTAACTAGGTCTAGCTAGCCCGTACCTTCGATTTTGAAACTGTTAAAGATTTTGAATATTTCCATTGATGAATCTTGTGATTTTTTATGTTAAATGATGAATTTGGAATGTTGATTGATTGATGAATTTCGAATGTTGATTGATTATTAAAAGTATTTTGTTAAGTGATTTTTGATAAATTTACCGATTAGGGACTAAATTGTTAAATTAATAAAAGTATAAGGATTTAATGTGAAATTGTTGCACAAATGGGCTATTTTGGATACCATGAACATTCAGCTAAGCTCAATTTTTGGTAAAATGGTTAATTTGCATGTTTTGGGCTGAGGGACTAAATGGAATAAAAGTAAAACTTTATGGGCAATTTTGTAAAAATATAAAAAAAAACTAAATTGCATGAAATACATTTTTTTACTACCTAAATTGATAAATTCAATGAAATTATTAATTTAGATCAAGATCGGGTGGAAAATCGAGGAAAATGGAAAATTACCAAAATGCCTCTGAACTTTAGTATTTCTACAATTTAGCCAAGTAAGTTCATATAAACTGTATTCTGTATAATTTTGATTAAATTGAATTTTAATATGTTATTATATTGTGATTAAATCAATATATATATATGTTAGAATGCAATTTACCATGTTATGGAACGACGTAAATCCAACGACGTACGACGATTGTTGTAACAGCTCGATTTTGGGCTTAGTCGGGATAGTGGTTCCGGGACCACTAACCCGAGGTTGGAGAAATTATTTTTGATATTATTTTATGTGTGATGGCATGTTTATAAAGGAAAATTTTGGTGGATAAATTTTAGCGTTTGTGAGCTTAATTGCAAAAAAGGACTGAATTGCATAAAGTGCAAAAGTCCTATTTTGATAGCTAAGGGAGTTAAATGCATGAAACTTAAATTGGGGGTATTTAAAGGGCAAATAGACCCTTAGACAATAGCTTGGCAGGCCATGTGACAAAGAAAATCTAATGGTCAAGGTATTAGGTATGTGATGACATAATGTGCAATAAAATAATACCCTAAAAGCCTAGTCATCATCTTTTTCCTCCATTCTTTCTTCTTGACCAAAAATATGAGCCATTAGAAATTTTTAGCCATTTAGTCTCTCCACAAGTAAGTGATTTTGATGATCTTTCTTGATTATTTTTGTACTTTTAGAACCCTTGTAACATGAGCTTTCAAATGAGGGGACTATTTTACAAAATGGTTGAAAGTCTAGGGTTTTACCATGAGTGTGTTCATGTTGTTTTCTAAAATTTTATGTTAGAAAATGAATCATAGTGGTGAAATAAACAACTTTTGTGAAGAGATTTCTCATGGAAACCTTAAAAAGGATCATTTTGTATAAGTTGTAAAATAAGTTATAAATGTGAGAAATAATGGAAATTTTTGGATTGCTATAAGAGTAAAAAGGGTTCGGATAGGCTTAGGATATGAAGAAATTCGATAAAAATCAATTGTCGAGCATAAGGGTAAAATGGTCATTTTGCCCAATTATGATTTCTCGGGTATCTAGATTAATATGCTGATAAAATGACTGAATTTTGTTATTATAGATAAAGAAATTCAAAATTCCAACCTAGACCAAGGGAAGGCCAAGCAAGTAGATTAGACCGACGAGTCGCCATATTTTGTAAGCCGAGGTAAGTTGTATGTAAATAATACAACTACTTTGTCATTATATGTGCTGAATTGATATAACATGAAGTGCTTGATTGTGTAAATGAGGATGCATGATGATAATTGAGATAGTAGAATTCCCGTTTTAACCATAGGGAATAAATCGGACATTCATGCCATGACATATGGGTTATTGTGAGCTAATGTAAAGCATGTCTGGGACATGCACCAACCACATTATGAGAGCCAGTGTAAGACCATGTTTGGGATATGGCATCAAAATTGAGACGAGAGCTAGTGTAAGACATGTCCGGGACATGCATCGACCTCGTGAAGTAAGCCAGTGTAAGACCATGTCTAGGACATGGCATTGACACGTACAGAGGTGTCAGTGTAAGACCATGTCTGAGACATAGCATTGACTTGAGACATGAGCCAGTGTAAGACCATGTCTGGGACATGGCATTGGTATTATACCCTATGTTTGAGGCTTAGTGAATATCCGATAATATTCCAAATGGTTCAACGGTGAGAGTTATAATTTAAGTTAAACGAGAAAAGTATAACCATGTTGTGAGTGGTATAGGTACCTATTTGAAATGTAAGAGATATGAGCTTAATATATGCTATGTGATTTGTATTGGATAGTGATGAGCAAGTTGTGCTTATGCTCTCTTTTGTATTATGAACATGTTGACGAATGGTAGAATTGTTGTTATGTTTATTTGCATGCAACTTACTAAGCTTTATGCTTACTCCCTCTCCTTTCCATTTTCTTATAGTGCCGCCTAATTAGCTTGAGGATCATCAGACGTCGGAAGCATCAATCACGCTATCAACCGAAGCACTTGTTGTAGTTGGTTTTACTATTTGAAATATGGCATGTATAAGGCTTAGGCTTTTGATGTTTGTGTCATGTTAAATTGGCCAAAAGTGTTGGCTTGGGATGAATCCCTTCATTTTGTATTAAGCCTTGGAATAGTGGCTAATGTTCATTATTGATATATGCAATGATGATATTTTCATGAATGAGATAATGCCATGTGTGGATGATTATACCTTGTATTTTTGAATGGATGTTGTTATATTATGTTTCAGGGTGGCAAGGGCTTGGTAGATAGCCCTATATTGTCCACACGAGTAGACACACGGGCGTGTGTCAAGGCCGTGTGTAACATACGGCCAGCCCCATGGGCGTGTTGTCCGGCCGTGTGTCCCTTGCACGTAAAATTTGCAAGTCAATATGTATAGTAATAAACACACGGGCAGAGACATGACCGTGTGTCTCAGCGTGTGAAGGGCACGACCTAGCACACGGGCGTGTGCCTTGGCCGTGTGGCCCTTGAGAATTGCTGACGTCAGAAATAGAATGTCCAGGTCTCTGCACATAGGCGTGTCATGACCGTGTGAGGGACATGGGCCATGGACACGAGCGTGTGTCAGGCCGTGTGAAAGCTCCTGTAGGTTTGAATTGGAAATTAACTCCACATGAGTAAAGGACACAGGCGTGCCCCTAAATGCTTAGGCCGTGTAAACCACACGGGTCATCAGCACGACCATATTGATATGGTCACACGGGCGTGTTGCCCTTCTCACATGGGCTTGTGCCCCTATGTCACGTGTTATTTTTCAATGTTCTTACAATGACCCAAATCGGTCCCGAATGGTTTGAAATGAACGTTTTACGCCTCGTAGTCCCATATTAAGGAGTTTTTAGTAAAGTTGGGAAAATTTTTAAATTGGACCAATTCTTGGTGAGTCGGATAACATGTGAATGTATATGTTCAAGTTAGGTAACGCCTCGTATTTCATCTCGGCGTAGGGTACCGGTGTGGAGTGTTACATTTAGTGGTATCAGAGCATGGTTTAGTCGATTCTAGGACTAACCTAGCGTGAGTACGAGTCTAGCTATACATGCCATAATTGTATTTTAATAGTGTGACGACTCTAGACGATTATAAATTATGTTTTTCATATAGTAAATGGGACCTGGCATAGCTATGGCGGATGATGTGGAGAGTAATGTGCCAGATCCCGCTGAAGGGACCGTACTAGTAGATAGTGGGCACGTGACAATGAGTCAGGGTATAGGGGCTAAAGAGGCTTACCTTCATATGATGGACACATGGTACTCGGAGTTTATTCGAGCGAACCTGAATACTCCACCTCCCCCACCTCCCCCAATTCATCAACTAGTTCATATAGCTCCTCAAGGAGTAGAAATGGCTAGGAGAGAGAAACCTCTAGTAAATAGAATTCAAAAACATGGGGCCGAAGAAGTTCGGGCAAACATTGATGATGACCCCGAAAGGGCCGAGTTTTTGTTGGAAAATACCATCAGGGTATTCGATGAATTATCATGCACGCCGGAGGAGTGTATGAAGTGCGTAGTGTCACTCCTACGAGATTCAACTTACCAATGGTGGAATACTCTCGTGTCAGTTGTACCGAGAGAGTGGATAATGTGGGAATTCTTTCAGGAAGAGTTCTAAAAGAAGTATATTAGCCAGAGGTTTATAGACCAGAAAAGGAAAGAGTTTTTAGAGTTGAAGCAAGGCCATAGGATGGTGACTGTATACAAGTGTGAGTTTGTGAGACTCAGCAAGTATGCGCGAGAGTACGTATCTATAGAAGCCATTATGTGCAAGAGGTTTGAAGATGGTATAAACGAAGACATCCATTTATTAGTTGGCATCTTGGAGATAAGGGAATTTGTGGTGCTCGTAGAGAGAATATGTAAGGCCAAGGAATTAGCCAAAGAGAAGACAAAAGCTAACATCGAGTCTTGAGACTCAAGAAAAAGATAGATGGGAAATCACAGCAGACCTCATCTAAGAGATCAAGAGATTTTTCTACACTATCATATACTTTGGTGGGGTTCCCGAATAGAAACAAGAACCAGCAGAACACGGCTTCTAGAGCTCAAACCACTTCTATCGCTAGTGTTGGTAGTGCTCGGCCAAATAGGCCAAAGTGTTCACAGTGTGGTAGATGTCATTTCGGTGAGTGCCGAGAGAATGAGAGGGGCTGCTTCAAATGTGGATCACTAGACCGCTTCATCCGAAACTGTCCTGAATTAGATTTCAAAGAGAAAAAGCAAGATGTGAAGGCAAGTAGTGCTCCTTTGAGGGGTAGACCACAAAGGAACCCTGGATGTGGGGCTAGCAGCAGAAGTGCGCCAAGAGATACTGCAGTGAGGTCCGAAGGTAGAGCGCCTACAAGGACTTATGCTATACGTGCTCGTGAAAAGGTAGAGTCTCCTGATGTGATCACGGGTACCTTTTCTATCAATGATATATCTGTCGTTGCTTTAATTGACCCGAGGTCTACCAACTCTTATATTTGTATGGAATTGATATCTCGTATGAACTTGCTAGTAGAGTCCACTGAATTTATGGTAAAAATATCCAACCCTTTACGCAGACATGTGCTAGTTAACCAAATGTGTAGAAATTGTCCTTTGACAATTAGAGGTCATTGTTTTCTGGCTAACTTGATGTTATTGCTGTTTAATGAATTTGATGTAATCCTAGGGATAGATTGGTTAACTTCTCATAGTGTTGTAGTGGACTGGGAGAAAAGTTATTGAGTTGAAATGTGAAGACAGGAATGTTCTTAGGATTGTACCAAATGAATCAGATAACTTGTCTATAATAATATCATCTTTAACTGTTGAGAAGTATTTGAGGAAGGGATATGAGGCTTATCTCGCTTTTGTGTTGAATACTCAAGTGTTTGAGTCAAAGATTGAACTAGTACCGGTGGTTTGTGAGTTTATAAATGTGTTTCTGGAAGAGTTACCTAGATTACCGCCAACCAGAGAAGTCGAGTTTGGAATTGAGTTAGTCCCTGGTACGACACCCATTCCGATTGCTCCATACAGGATGCCTCCTACGGGGTTAAAGGAGTTGAAAGTTCAACTACAGAAGTTAACTGACAAGGATTTTGCAAGACCGAGTTTTTCTCCGTGGGGTGTCCCAGTGCTATTTGTGAAGAAAAAGGATGGGTCAATGATATTGTGCATAGACTACCGACAACTCAACAAAGTGACTGTGAAAAACAAGTATCCCTTGCCAAGGATTGATGATTTGTTTGCTTAGTTGAAGGGAGCCATTGTGTATTCTAAGATTGACTTAAGGCCTAGCTACTATCAGTTAAGGAGCAAGACATTCCGAAGACCACTTTCCGAACAAGGTACGGCCATTATGAGTTCCTCGTCATGCCCTTTGGCTTAATGAATGCCCCGGCAGTTTTTATGAACCTAATGAACTGCACTTTTCGACCGTATCTGGATAAATTCATCATCGTTTTTATCGATGACATATTGATTTATTTGCTTGATGAGAGTGAGCATGCGGAGCATTTGAGAACAATTTTACAAACCTTGAGAGGACAAGCAGTTGTAGGCCAAATTCAATAAGAGTGAATTATGGCTTAAGGAGATCAAATTTCTATGACACATTGTGTCAAGTTGACGAGATTAGAGTTGACCCGAGTAAAATCTCGACTATTGTTGAGTGGAAACCACCGAGGAATGTGACAAATGTTCGAAGTTTTCTAGGTTTGGCCAAATACTACAGAAGATTTGTGAATGGATTATCGATGATAGCAACTCTAATGATAAGGTTGTTGAAAAAAGATGTCAAGTTTGAAAGGACGGAGAAGTGCCAACAGAGTTTGGAGAAATTAAGGTTTTGTAGACCGAAGCCCCAGTGTTAGTGCAACCGGAACCGGGAAAAGAGTTTGTTGTATATAGCGACTCCTCCCTAAATGGATTGGGTGCGTGCTCATGCAAGAAGGTAAAGTCATAGCTTATGCTTCGAGACAGCTGAAGCCGCATGAGAAAAACTACCCGACGCACGATTTAGAGTTGGTCGCCATCGTATTCGCGTTGAAAATTTGGGGACACCATTTGTATGGCGAGAAATGCTGAGTATTCACCGACCATAAAAGTCTTAAGTACCTAATGACTCAGAAAGATTTAAATCTGAGACAACGGAGATGGTTGGAATTATTAAAAGATTATGAGTTGATTATCGACTACCATCCGGAAAAGGCGAATGTGGTTGTCGATGCATTGAGTAGCGTTGAGAACAATGAATGCCCAATTGGCCTTGTTAGATGACGATTCAGTTCTAGCAAAATTGAAAGCTAGGCTGGTGTTTCTACAAGAGATCAGTAAAACTCAGAAGGATGATAAGGATTTGCAAGCCATGAGAACTTAGTATGAGTCGGGGGTTGAATCAAACTTTCGGATTGATACCGATAGGTGAATAATGTTCAAAGATAGAGTTTGTGTACCCAAGGACAATGAGCTTATTCAGAAGATTTTACGAGAGGCACATAGTGGTTATTTGTCTATCCACTCAGGTAGTGTGAAAATGTACAATGACTTGAAGAAAATGTATTGATGGTCGGGAATGAAAAAAAACATTTCAGAGTTCGTTTCCAAGTGTCTTATATGTCAGTAAGTGAAGGCTGAACAGCAAGTACCGTCGGGTCTACTTCAGCCTATCACGGTCCCTAAGTAGAAGTGGGATCGAATTACTCTGGATTTTGTGACGGGTTTACCGATAACCCCGAATAAAAAAGATGTTGTTTGGGTTGTTGTGGATAGGCTAACAAAGTCGATACATTTTATACCAGCGCGTACCGACTACTACCTTGAGAAACTGGCTGATTTGTACGTTTCTAAGATTCTGAGGCTTCATGGAGTGCCTCTGTCGATTATTTCAGATAGAGACCCGAGGTTTACCTCAATGTTTTGAAAGAAGTTACAAGAGGCATTGGGAACTAAACTGAATTTTAGTACGACATTTCACCCGCAAACTGACGGTCAGTCAGAAAAAGTGATTCAGATTTTAGAAGATATGTTACAGTGTTGTGTTCTTGAGTTTCAAGCTAGCTGGGAAAGGTACTTACCATTGGTTGAATTTGCCTACAACAATAATTATCAGTCAAGTGTGAAGATGGTGCCCTATGAGGCTTCGTATGGGTGTAAGTGCCGAACGCCTTTATATTGGACTGAGTTGAGAGAGAATCAGATTCACAGGGTCGACTTAGTCAAAGAGACTGAAGAAAAGGTTAAAGTGATTTGTGATTGCATAAAGGCCGCATCGGATAGACAAAAATCCTACGCGAATTTGAAACAGAAAGGGATCAAATTTCAAGTCGGTGATCAAGTGTTTTTGAAAGTATCCCCATAGAGGAAAGCCCTCAGATTTGGTAGAAGAGGCAAGTTGAGTCCTCGTTTCATAGGACCTTATGAGGTTACCGAGAGAGTAGGGCCTGTGGCCTATCGATTGGCTTTTCCATCTGAATTGGAAAAGATTCGCGATGTGTTTCATGTGTCCATGTTGCGTCGATATAGATTAGACTCTTCGCATGTGATTGCGCCATCAGAGGTTGAGATTCATCCAGACATGACTTATAGCAAAAGTCAGTCAGGATTTTGGCTTGGGAAGTCAAACAATTGAGATCCTATGGCATAGACATGGAGTCGAGGAAGCCACATGGGAACTCAAGGAAACCATGAGAGACCAATACCCGAATCTATTCACCGGTAAGATTTTTAGGGATAAAAATCCCTAAGGGGGAGAATTGTAACAACCCAATTTTGGGCTTAATCGAAACAGTGGTTTCGGGACTACTAACCCAAGGTCGGAGAAATTATTTTTGATATTATTTTAAGTGTGATGGCATGTTTATAAAGGTGCATGAAAATTTTCGTGGATTAATTTTAACGTTTGTGAGCATAATTGCGAAAAAAGACTAAATTGCACAAAGTGCAAAAGTCCTATTTTGATAGCTAAGGGAGTTAAATTGCCATGAAACTTAAATTGGGGGCTTTAAAAGGCAAATAGACCCTTAGACTATAGCTTGGCCAGCCATGTGACAAAGAAAATCTAATGGTCAAGGTATTAGGTATGTAATGACATAATGTGCAATAAAATAATACCCTAAAAGCCTAGTCATCATCTTTTTCCTCCATTCTTTCTTCTTGACTGAAAATATCAGCCATTAGAGGGGTTTTTGAAGCTTGAATTTTCAGCCATTTAGTCTCTCCACAAGTAAGTGATTTTGATGATTTTTCTTGATGATTTTTGTACTTTTAGAACCCTTGTAACATGAGTTTTCAAATGAGAGGACTATTTTGTAAAATGGTTGAAAGTCTAGGGTTTTACCATGAGTGTGTTCATGTTTTTTTCTGAAATTTTATGTAAAAAATGAATCATAGTGGTGAAATAAACAACTTTTGTGAAGAGATTTCTCATGAAAACCCTAAAAAGGATCATTTTGTATAAGTTGTAAAATAAGTGATAAATGTGTGAAATAATAGAAATTTTTGGGTTGCTATAAGAGTAAAAAGGGATCAGTTGGTTTAGGATATGAAGAAATTCGATAAAAATCGATTTTCGAGCATAGAGATAAAATGGTCATTCTACCCAATTATGATTTTTCAAGTGTCTAGATTAATGTGCTGATAAAATGAGTGAATTTTGTTATTATAGATCAAGAAATTCAAAATCTGAACCTAGACCGAGGGAAGGCCAAGCGAGTAGATTAGACCAACAAGTCGCCATATTTTGTAAGCCGAGGTAAGTTGTATGTAAATAATACAACTACTTTGTTATTATATGTGTTGAATTGATATAATATGAAGTGCTTGATTTGGAAATGAGAATGCATGATGATAATTGAGATAGTAGAATTCTCATTTTAACCATAGGGAATAAATCAGATATTCATGCCATGACGTATGGGTTATTGTAAGCTAGTGTAAGACATGTCTGGGACATGCATCGGCCACATTATGAGAGCTGGTGTAAGACCATATCTGGGACATGGTATCGGTATTGAGATGAGAGCTAGTGTAAGACATGTCCGAGACATGCATTGGCCTCGTGAAGTAAGCCAATGTAAGACCATGTCTAGGACATGGCATCGGCACGTATAAAGGTGTCAATGTAAGACCATGTCTGGGACATGGCACTGACACGAATAAGCGAGAGTTAGTGTAAGACCATGTCTGGGACATGGCATCAACTTGAGACATGAGCCAGTGTAAGACAATGTTTGGGACATGGCATCGGCATTATACCCTATGTTTGAGGCTTAGTGAATATTCGATAATAGTCCAAATTGTTCAACGGTGAGTGTTTATAATTTAAGTTAAACGAGAAAATTATAACCATGTTGTGAGTGGTACATGTACCTATTTGAAATGTAAGAGATATGAGCTCAATATATGCTATGTTATTTGTATTGGATAGTGATGAGTAAGTTGTGCTTTGCCCTCTTTTGTATTATGAGCATGTTGACAAATGGTAGAATTATTGTTATGGTTATTTGCATGGAATAGTGGCTAATGTTCATTATTGATGTATACACTGATGATATTTTCATGAATGAGATAATGCCTTGTGTAGTTGATTATACCTTGTATTTTTGAATGGATGTTGTTATATTATGTTTCAGGGTGGCAAGGGCTTGGTAGATAGCCCTATATTGTCCACACGGGTAGACAGACGGGCACGTGTCAAGGCCGTGTGTGACATATGGCCAGACCGATGGGAGTGTTGTCCCACTGTGTGTCCCCTGCACATATAATTTGCAAGTTAGTATGCATAGTAGTAAACATACGGGCAGAGAGAGGGACGTGTGTCTCAGTCGTGTGAAGGGCATGGCCTAGCACACGGGCATGTGCCTTGGCCATGTGGCCATGAGAATTGCTGACGTCAGTAATAGAATGTCCAAGTTTCTGCACACGGGCTAGGACAGAGGCGTGTCATGGCCGTGTGAGGGACACGGGCCATGGACACTGGCATGTATCAGGCCGTGTGAAAACCCCTGTAGGTTCGAATTGGAAATTAATTCTACACGGGTAAAGGACACGGACGTGTCCCTAAATACTTAGGTCGTGTAAACCACATGGGCTATCAGCACGACCATATTGATATGGTCACACAGGGCGTGTTGCCCTTCTCACACGGGTGTGTGCCCCTGTGTCACGTGTTATTTTTTAAAGTTCTTAAAATGACCCGAATCGGTCCCAAATGGTTTGAAATGAATGTTTTGTGCCTCGTAGGCCCATATTAAAGAGTTTATGGTAAAGTTTGGAAAAGTTTTTAAGTTTGACCAATTCTTGGTGACTCGGATAATGTGTGAATGTATGTGTTCAAGTTAGGTAACGCCTCGTATTCCATCCCAGCATAGGGTACGGGTGTGGGGTGTTACAATTACCGAGCCCCATTTGAACCTTAGGAATTCATAGGATACAAATGACATGTCATTAGGGTTTAAATGATTCGGGCACTATTCAGTTTTGGAACGGTAAGAGAACGATATGAATTATAACATGTACATGTGTGAACATCCTTGATATGATGATACATGAAAATTATATAGGTTGAGATGAGTTATAAACTCATGAGATACAAGTTGTGGCTAAATGGCTATTTATGTTAATATGCCTATGTCTTATGTTTATATTGCTAACATGTTTGGTGTGAATGATTAGGCTTTGGTCAAGCTATTGGTTGGATTGTATTATGCTTACTCATTAGTTATGCATTGAAATGGTAAGTTCCCAAATGGAAATATACTTATGTTCATGAAAGAATGGTAAGGTTTAAATTATGTAATTTCTTATGAAATGTTTATCATGTGGTTAATTCCGAAAGGAGCTATGTTTAAATGCACTAGCTTGTTCCTATGATTGAATGATATGCTTATGTCTTGTATGTTATGCATATGAAACGGGTTTGGAAAGGTAATGAAATAGTAAGTTCATACCTGAAGTGTAGAATGATAAAAAAAGGGGAATGATGAATTGAATTGATGTTGTTATTTGAGCTAATGAGAATAAATGGAATGGAAAGTGATGAAATGCAAATGAAAATAAGAAAACTTTAGAGGGTTTAAAGTTATTTAAAATCCTACTATGCTAAGGATGATATGTATAAGTGATGCTGTGAATTTATTCACTTTGTGAGTTGTTGAATATGGCTTCATGAATCTTGCAGTATCGGTATAGGATTATTCTTGACATGTATAAATTTCACATTTGAAATTGATTGATATGATTAAATTTTATATGATCTTACTAAGCATTCATTGCTTACGTAGTTTTTTTCCTTTACTTTTCAGATTATCAGAAGCTCGATTGGGTTGGAAGCTAGTCAGAGATCCATCACACTATTCTTTGGCTCTATCAGTACTTTCGAATGTTTTGATTTTGGTTATAATGGCATGTATAGGAATTTTTTTGCTAATGTTTGGCCTATGTGTTTTGGTAGTTGAAATAGCCTGTAACACCCCAAACCTACCCTAGACGTTACGGTCGAATCTAGAGATGTTACAAAGAAGGTTTTTGACAAATCATTCTAGTTTCATAGGCCCATATTTGTTTATAACTATTACTGAAAACGTTACTTAATTAGTTCAATTGCTAAAGCATATTTTATAGCGGAAGTATTAGAAACCGTTATATTTGAAAATCCCATTTGTATTTTTAGAAAACATTTGTTTTTAGGAAAAACCATATTTTTAGCCAACCGTCGCAATTAAAAAGTTAAATAAAAAATCTAAATCCAAAATAAATTCAAACAGTCCGGAGAGTCCCTTAATTACCAAAACTCCCAGAAATAAGTCTAAATTAAATGAAAACCATTAATTAAAAATAGTTCAAAAACTTGTGGTCACCGTGAGACTCTGCTGCACTGATCCACCTCAGTCTGTGGATTACCTGTACAGAACAGAAAAAAAAACAGAAGTAAGTTTGCGTAAAATCAGTGTGTAACCCAACAGAAATAGCCATACTATACATACAGAAATCATATATACAGTCAAATTCAAATTCGAACTGAAGTCATTTATAGATACAAATATCAGAATCAGATATGCAGAATAGATATATAGAATCCTACCCCCATCCTCTACACACCAACCCTGACCATCCCATCACACCATGTGGGGTTAAAAACACCCACCCATCCCTACACACCATATAGTGTCAATACAACACATAACAGATAATATGCAGTCAAACTACCAGAATATAAGCGAAAGGTTGTCGTACAGGTCACTTCCTCTGCATATACAAAACCCGCCCCAGTCACAGATATAGAATAGCAAATACAGTAACACCATGCATAACATGCTCATATGCAAATCACATTTATATACTTAACAAAACAGATGTACATATCAGTATCCTGCATAAGGCAGACTGTCAGAACATCATATCATATAATTTAGGGTTTACTTAGCCCTTACTGACCCTACAGTAGGCCCATTC
Source organism: Gossypium hirsutum (assembly GCF_007990345.1). Classification (NCBI taxonomy): domain Eukaryota; kingdom Viridiplantae; phylum Streptophyta; class Magnoliopsida; order Malvales; family Malvaceae; genus Gossypium; species Gossypium hirsutum. The sequence goes on along the minus strand of NC_053426.1, from coordinate 20,649,622 downwards.
GATCGAAACAAATCATGCAACCCTGGGGAAAATTTCAAAGTTATGGGCCCACATGCCTATGTAGGCCCACACGCTCGTATGGCCTACACGCCCAGATTGGCCTTGCCCGTGTGGCCTACACGACTTGGCCCAAAACACACACGCCCATATGGCATGCTTGTATGGCCCACACACCCATTTTGGCCAAGCCCGTGCAGCCAATGTGGCCTCACACCATCACACGGCCGGGTCTTGCCCACGGCTGCACCTTCGTCAAACACACAACCGTGTCCCGCACACGGCCAATCACATGGCCAGGCACACCTCATATGGCGTCGACAGAATGCTTTTTTAGCTTTTGTTGAAACACAATTTTCTGCGTTTTAGATGGTTCAGTTTTGATGCTACTGCAATCACAAGCACACCAGAATCTAAAAATAGACATTCTAACACCCAAATTCAGTAAACACTTACGAAACTCAAATGAAATTATCCCATAAATAGAGCCTTACAACATCAATCAACGCATTCATATACTAACCATCAACAAATAGGAAACCCCTAACGCTCAAATCGCTGTAGGAGCACCAACTGATTCTTGTCCTTCCCCTAACCAAGAGTAAACACAAAACCCCCCATTAAAACTCTAGCCAAGAAACATTAAGATCATACCAACAAAACTTATCGAAATGAACGCAGTCGAAAGTTGCACAAAAGAAGGCGAATTGGAAAATAACACCAAAGAAAACAAGAGTAGCACCCCTTTAAATTTGAACCCGAAAAGGAGAGGAAGAAAGAAAATTGGACAGAGGAGAGGATGGAATAGGAAACTTCAAAAAGAGAATAGAGAAATTTTTGGGAAAACAAAATAAAAATAAAATAAAATCTATTTAATTTACTAAAATCCTACTAATATCCTAACTCCCCACTAATCCACATCCAACTACCCTAGAATCACAACTCCATCCAAATTCCACCATACGACCAATTCACACAGGAGAAAAAATGACACTCTTCGCTCACATAGGGGATCGAACACAGGACCTCTAGCAAGCTAACTCCTTACCACTCAAACCAGCAGGCTCATTCTGATATGACTTAACTAAAGATGAAACATAACCCAACCCACCAAGGATAAGGCTAGGATAAAAAATAACCAAAATTTTCCAAAAGTAGGACTTGAACCCAATATGCCAAACACACATTTAGAACACTTATCCACTAAAGCAAATACATATTTGTGTCAGGATTTACAGAAAGAGAAATAAATTATTCAGGGTGTTACATAGCCATATGATTTGGCTTGTGTTATGGTATCTTGGTTGTGATTATGGTATTTTGAATATTGAAAAAGGTTTGGTTTTTGGCATGTATATAAATGGCCTTAAATTGGTTGATATCATGGCTTATTATGCTAAAAATGTTTAAGTTAGAATGATTGATTAAGTATGCATATTATAAATGTCTTATGGTTGGTATGAATGTGGTAATTTGGTACATTTTCTATAAATGACATATGTGATCTTTGGTACAAATTGTTGAATGGTATATTTGGTATCTTTTGTTAGGTAAAGTAAATGGCTAGTTATTGATGCAAGCTTAATCAAAAGCTAGTTGAACATTTTGGTTAATTTGAATATGTAATGGTACATGTTTAGATGGTGACTTTGAGGTGCCATTGGGCATATTGGTTGTATGTTGTTATACCTTATTTGAATGGTTTGATAATGCATGGTTTTGGTGCATTTTTGAAGGCTTGCAATCTGTGCAAAAGTGCTAGTAGGTACATGCTAGGTTGGGTGAGAAAAATTGCATGAAAATAGCCTATTTTTCTTCTACACGGAAAGAGGCACGGGCGTGTGTCTCAGCCGTGTGTGACACACGGCCAGGGGGCATGGTCGTGTGTCCCCTGTAGCTTTCAAAGTGTTGTAAGTCAGGCTATTACACGGCCTGGCATACAAGCGTGTGAAGCCATTTCGTGGGGTACACGGCTTGGCACATAGGCATGTGGTTTGGCCATGTGACCCAAGTCAGTGAGTTATACGGGCACGGACACAGGCTAGGTTACGGCTGTGTGTTCCTACTTCGAATGTCCACACGGCCTAAGACACGGGCATGTCTCTCAGCCGTGTGACCCTTATAGTTTTTAAATTTTCATCTTTTTTTGAAAAAAGCTATATGTTTCTGATTTAGTCCCAACTTGTTTCTAATGTGTTTCTAAGGCCTCAAGGGCTCTTATAAGGGACAATACATATGTTATTGATTGGTTTTGCTGTGATTGATTATATAAATTAAATGTTTTAAAATTTTTGATAGTTTTGAAATGTAAACTCTGGTAATGCTTCGTAACCTTATTCCGGCGAAAGATACGGGTTAGGGGTGTTACAGATTAAGTAATGAATGTATGTAAATTTCATGTCTTGAAAGATTGAAAATGAGTGATTTGTGTTATTGTTGTTTGGTGAAATATAGCTACATGTGTCATACTAAAAAATGATGTGCTATGAACTTTGGTTGCCATGAATTGAGTGATAAATATGATTTGGTAATTGTGAATTATTTGAAAATTTTTTAAATGAGGAAAAACATGTATAATTTCACCTAAACCAATTAAATGTTTAATAAATTGTCATAACTAATTTTTTCATTAAATGGCTTTGGTATGTGACAATGTGTGTATTGCATGATAATTTGTTTCATGTGAGGCCATGAAGACTAATATCAGATTTTTCCATGAAAATGTTGGTAAAAGAAAGAAATGGCTATGAATGATTCTTTGGAAACATAATGAGAACCATGAATGTGAATTTAAGACCTAAGATGATATTCATGGAATATGTACATGTACAAGGCACTTAGTGTTCCATTATGTAGGTTTAGTTTGTCTAAACAATCTTTGAAACTCTTATAATATTTCTACCTACTTGATAAAAAATGTTAATGGTCTTACCTGTAATTGTAACGACCCAATTTTCATCAATGTTAGAAAGTCAGTTTTTAGATTGAATTTGTTAAGTTGAGTCATCCAAAAAGTTAAACCGAGAAAATTAATAAGTCGAATACGAGAATTAGAAATGGAATTAACTAGTAATTAAATCAATTAAGTTGATAAGTATATAGTACATGAACCAAATTGCAGGGTGAGTAAAACGAAAGAAAGTGATTAAAGATTCAAGAAGCCCATAATGTGTGAATTTACTAGGCACCTAAGTGTTAAAAAACCATTATAATTTAATGCTTAGTGGATTAATATGATCATATCGATCAATTTCCGTTAATAACATCAAGCTTAAATAATAACCATTATATAAGTGTAATTATTATTTATATACTCAAGTTAATATCCATTACATGTTATAGTGGGAGAGTGAAGAATTAAAAGAAGAATCCGTTCTTGTTTTCTTCTCTAATCGAAACCAAGAAGAGAGGAAAGTTTGGTTTGTGTTCTTTATAATCAACTATATATTAAGAGGTAAGAAAACTTATTTTTGAATAATGTTTATAGAGTTCCAATGTATTAAGCTTGGTCCAACCAACCCATTAGTCGAATTTTTAGATTATTGAAGTTTGATAAAGTTTCCAATAATGAAAACTTAGAGAAACTGAGTTGGAAATCATGAAGATTGGTTATTGAAATTGGATTTATGTTTTACATGTTGGAATTAAAGAGGGTAAGGTTGTGATCAAGTTAAAATTTAATGATTGTAAAGGAAGCCACGATTATGTTATTAAGGACCAAAATAAAGATAATAAAAGTTTTTAAATGTAAATGTTATATATTGATAGTTTGAGGTCCTTAGAGAATAAATACGAAGTCAGATTTTGATTCAATCAAGTAAATAACGAGACACAAGCATTTTAGGTATAAAGATTAAAGATGGACTTATTTGTAAAGCATACAATTATGTTTGGTTTTGGTTATTTTTAATTAGTTGTGAAATTGACACTTTTTCGTAAATGAATATCGAACGTAGCTGAGACGAGGTCAGAACATTAAGGGGGAAAGGCAAACCTGGGTGTTAGATAGTTAATTTGGTTTGTGCTAACTTAATGTATATGTATTATGTAACACCCCGTACCCGAGTCCGTCGCCGGAGTCGGACACGAGGGGTTTGCAGACTTAAATCACTTCTTTGCACAATCCATTTTAAATTTTCCAGGCAAGCTGGCTAACTGCGTCACTGTCACCTTAAAAATCATATCTTGAGTTTCACAACTCGAAAATCAGTTTCATGATTTTTCCCTGAAACTAGACTCATATATGCATCTAAATATTTTTTTCTAGAATTTTTGGTCGGGCAAATTAGTACAGTTTATTAGTCAAAGTCTCCCATGTTACAGGGATCGACTACACTGACCTTTGGACATTACGACTTGGATATCTCCCTGTACAGGGCTTCAATACTGACGCCGTTTGTTTCTATAGAAACTAGACTCAAAAAGGAATCTATGCATATATGGCATGACTTCCAATTATCTCTGGTTAATTTATAATAAATTTCCAAAGTCGGAACAGGAAATCCAGAAACCGTTCTGGCCCTGTCTCACGAAAACCTGAATATCTCTTAACATACTGTTCATATGATCATTTCATTACTTTCCTATCAAAATAGATTCATCAAGGTTCGTTTAAATAATTTATTCACTATTTAATTTCATTCCTACTATTTTTAGTGATTTTCCAAATCTACATCACTGCTGCTGTCAGCATCTGCCTTTAAGGTAGACTTTACCTATTTCATAGTTTCCAAGATTCAACTAGCCCTTTTAGCATAAATAGCACAAATTATGATAGTGATTAACCATTCCCATGGCCAATCCTTGTTAAGCATATCCACACCTCTCAATAACCATATCCATACCAAATGATTATAACATTATGCTCAAACATATATAAGCCATTTTCGCATGGCTATCCAAAATTATACAAATCCAAAGGGTCCATGACCCACAACAAAAAGGGTAGTCCTATACATGCCATTTCAAAGTTCAACCAAAAGTATACCAAAAGGAGCTTTGATAGTGTGGGCGACTTCGACTTCAAAATCCCGAGTCCGATAGTTGAAGAACCAAAATCTATAAAACAGAGAATCAAAGAAACGGAGTAAGCATTAAATGCTTAGTAAGTTTTGAGCAAAGAATTTAGACACAACCAAAGTATAGCATTCATGTAGCTAAACAGATAATTTCATATGCACAAATTTTCAATATCATACTTACTTCACATTACCAACCCTTATATTCATACACAAAGATCAACTTAGCCAAAGGCCGGTAGTTCATTTATCAACTGAGCGAATACTTATTTGTAAGGGCTCAACTAATTCAAAGCACATACGAAACATACCTCAATGTTGGGGATGTTACAAGCGTATTAACTGAAATTTTTACAGCAAGATCGTTCATTCCCGAATCATGTACCTTCGGAATTTAACCGGATATAGCTACTCATTCAAATGCCTTCGGGACATAGCCCGGTTATAGTAACTCGCACAAATGCCTTCGGGACTTAACCCGGATTTAGTAACTCGCACCAATGCCTTCGGGCTTAGCCCGGAATTAGTAACTCGCACCAATGCCTTCGGATCTTAGTCCGGATATGGTCACTTAGCACAAAGCCTTCGGGACTTAGCCCGGACATCATTCGAATAACCATGCACATTTAACAATAAATCATGACACATTCGTATTTCATTTTCATTAGCAAAACTCAAACACAAGACACTTATCACTTTTGCAATTTCGGCTCAATAGCCACATACAAAGAGCATGATTTTGATTCGCTTAAAATATGATCTAATCAAATCATAATCTAAGTTCCATTACTCGAAAACTTACCTCGGATGTTGTCGAACGATTTCGATGGCTATTCGACCACTTTTTCCTTCCATTTATCGGATTTAGTTCCCCTTTGCTCTTGAGCTTAATTTAACAAATAAATTGATTTAATCATTTGAGCATCGAAAAGAGGAACTCAAGGTACTTAGCCCATATATAATTCATTAGACATCAAAGTCACATATGTACGGAATCATGAATCAAACTCAACACATTAGTTAGTATTCTCCTTAGCCGAATTTTCTAAGTCAAGATAAATCCTTCAATAGGCTTACCTATGGCCGAACAAACACATCAACCTATGTACTCATTCATGTGGCCGAATATGCATGTTTATGTTGAGGCCAATTATATACTTAATACCACACACAAATGGCATACATTTTACTAACTAATGCATTACATATTATAACTCAATACGCATCCATCATTTACTCCATAACCGAAACACCATCATCTGAAAATATGTACCTTGAGATATTATATATGTCATGCCAATACATCATGTGCAAACATATATATATATGTGTGTGTGTAAGAGCCGAATCACAAGGTTGATTATAACCAAACATAAACATAAATCCAAAACACAAATCTTACCTACCATGCAATAAGCATAAATCATACTTATGGATATACCATGGCCGAATACATCACAACACCTTACCATTTCAATTTTGATCATGGTTAAACAAAGAACTTAATGTCTCACTCAAAAATGCTAAAAAGAAAATCCAAGAGTTAATCAATCCACCATCACATGTATCATTAACAAGCTTCACATTTAGCATTCAATGACATTAACACAAAATCCACCTTGGCCGAATATCATCCCCATGACATAGCAAAGATTTGAACCATGGCTAATTAGAACTCAAGCTAGCAACTAAAAACATGCATGAATCTCATGGCACAACATCAACATACCTTAATCTAGATACAAGTATGGCCGAACCTCCTCCTAATCCTCTTCCAAACCAAACATGAAGCAAGAACTCCTTCCTTCTTCCTTAGAATTTCGGCCAAGGATGAACCAAAGGATGAACACTTTTTTTTGTTTTCTTTTCTTCCACTCACGGCAATAGGGGGGAGACAATCACACACATTCTTTCTTTTTTTTTTTGCATTTCTTTATTACCCATACTCCTTATTTTATTTTCCTAACATACATCACTAACATAACATGTTTGTGACATGTTTCCACTCATAGCATGGCCGGCCACTAAGCTTAAATTTGGGTAAATTGACATGCAAACCCATCATTTTCACAACATGCATTAATAGGCCATTTCACATTTGCCTAGCACATTTCTAAATTTTCTCACATAAGTCCTATTTGATAAAATTCACTTACAATTGACAAAATTCAAACATGAAATTTTCACACATGCATATATACATATAATAAGCATCAAATATGACAGCTAATTATTTTTATGACTCGGTTTTGTGGCCCCGAAACCACTTCCCGACTATGGTCACTTTAGGGCTGTCACAACTCTCCCCCACTTAAGAAATTTTCGTCCCCGAAAATCTTACTGGTAAATAGGTTTGGGTATCGTTCTTTCATAGAATTCTCGGTTTCCCAAGTAGCTTCTTCGATACCGTGTTTGAGCCATAACACTTTTACTAACGGAACCCTTTTGTTTCGCCACTCTTTCACTTCACGAGCTAGGATACGAATCGGTTCTTCTTCATAACTTAAGTCAGATTGAATTTCAACTTCTGATGGATTAATCACGTGTGACGGATCGGATCTATAACGTCGAAGCATCGAAACATGAAAGACGTCGTGAATCTTTTCAAGTTCAGGGGGCAAAATCAATCTATACGCAACTGGACCAACTCGTTCGGAGATTTTGTACGGCCCAATGAATCTCGGGCTCAACTTGCCCTTACAGCCAAATCTGAGTATCTTTTTCTAAGGCGAAACTTTAAGAAACACTTTATCTCCCACCTGATACTCAATGTCTTTTTGTTTCAAGTCCGCGTACGACTTCTGGCGATCTGTGGCTGCCTTCAGACTTTCACGAATTATTTTTACTTTCTGTTCAGCATCTTTAATCAAATCAACTCCGAAAATTTTACTTTCACCGAGCTCGGTCCAAAACAATGGTGTACGGCATTTGCGACCGTACAAAGCCTCGTAAGGTGCCATCTTAATACTTGATTGAAAACTGTTGTTGTAAGCGAATTCAATCAAAGGTAAATACCGTTCCCATGAACCACTGAACTCGAGGATGCAACATCTCAACATATCCTCAAGTATCTAAATTATCCGCTCGGATTGACCATCGGTTTGGGGGTGAAAAGCGGTGCTAAAGTGCAGCTTGGTACCCAAAGCTTCTTGCAATTTCTTCCAAAATCGCGAGGTGAATCTCGGATTTCTATCCGACACAATAGAAATCGGTACCCCGTGTAATCTCACAATCTGAGAAACATACAATTCAGCTAGTTTATCCAATGAAAAATCCGTACGTACGGGGATAAAATGAGCCGACTTAGTCAGTCTATCAACAACAACCCAAATCGCATCTTTCTTACTTGTCGACGGTGGCAACCCAGACACAAAATCCATCGTGACTCGATCCCATTTCCATTCAGGTATCATGATCGGCTGAAGTAAACCCGTAGGCACTTGATGTTCCACCTTTACTTGCTGACATATTAAACACTTCGAAACAAAATCGGAAATGTCTCGTTTCATACCATGCCACCAAAACTGACGTCTCAGATCGTTGTACATTTTCGTACTCCCCGGGTGAATCGACATTCGGCTATAATGAGCTTCGTTCAGAATCATCGAAATAAGTTCTGAATTTTTTGGAACACACAAACGATTTCTGAACCTCAAGCAATCGTCATCATCAACTTGAAACTCTGATTCCACATTCGGAACACATTCAGCCCGTTTTGCAACCAATTCATCATCGACTTTCTGAGCCTAACGAATTTGAGGAATCAATAATGGTTTGGCTTTTAATTCAGCTACTAACACATTGTCGGGTAGAACAGACAAGTGTACATTCGTCGCTCGTAAAGTGAATAGTGATTTACGACTTAAGGCATCCGCAACCACATTAGCTTTTCCCGGGTGATAGTCAATGACAAGCTCATAATCCTTTAACAACTCGAGCCAACGTCTTTGTCGCAGATTTAAGTCTCTTTGAGTCATCAAATATTTGAGACTTTTGTGATCCGAAAATACATGGCACTTTTCACCAAATAAGTAATGTCGCCATATTTTTAAAGCGAATACGATGGCAGCTAGTTCGAGATCATGGGTCGGATAATTTTTCTCATGTGGCTTTAATTGTCTCAACCATAGGCCACAACTCGACCTTCTTGCATCAATACGCAACCTAACCCAAGTAGGGACGCATCACTATAAATGACAAACTCTTTGCCTGATTCGGGCTGCACTAGAATTGGAGCTTCGGTCAAATAAGTTTTCAGTTGATCAAAACTTTTCTGGCATTTTTCCGTCCATTCGAACTTAACATCTTTTTGAAGTAGCTTCATCATCGGTGTGGCTATCATCGAGAAACCTTTTACAAACCATCGGTAGTAACCGGCAAGTCCTAAAAAGCTCCGAACCTCAATAATATTTCTCGGAGGCTTCCAGTTAAGTATGGCTGAAATTTTGCTCGGGTCAACTCGAATACCCGATGCAGATACCACATGGCCCAAGAAGCTAACCTCTCTTAACCAGAACTCACACTTACTAAACTTAGCATATAACTGCTTATCCTGTAAAATTTGCAACACTAATCTCAGGTGCTCAGCATGTTCGGTCTCATCTCTTGAATAGACCAAGATGTCGTCAATGAACACAACTACGAACTGGTCCAAATACTGTCTGAAGATCCGATTCATCAAATCCATAAATACCGCAGGGGCATTAGTGAGCCCAAACGGCATCACTAAGAACTCGTAGTGGCCATATCTCGTTCTGAAAGCAGTTTTGGGTATATCCGAATCTCGAATTCGCAACTGGTAATAACCCGATCTCAAATCTATCTTTGAAAACACTGAGGCTCCCTTTAGTTGATCAAACAAATCATCAATACGCGGTAACGGATATTTATTCTTTATCGTCATTTTATTCAGCTGACGATAGTCAATGCACAACCTCATGGTTCCGTCCTTCTTTTTCACAAACAATACTGGTGCACCCCAAGGTGAGAAACTTGGTCGAGCGAAACCTCTATCCGTCAACTCTTGCAACTGAGCTTTCAATTCTTTTAACTCGGTTGGTGCCATACGATACGGACCTATCGAAATTGGCGTAGTTCCAGGTACAAGCTCAATACCAAACTCTACCTCCCGAACAGGTGGTAAACCCTGTAATTCTTCAGGAAAAACATCTGGGTATTCACAAACCACCGGCACAGATTCGGGTTTCTTTTCTAATTCTTTGTCATCAAGTACATATGCAAGGTATGCTTCGCACCCTTTTCTTACATATTTCTAGGCCAACGTTGCTGATACTACAGCTGGCAACCCCTTTAAGTCCGTAGACTCAACTCGAATTATCTCGTTATTTGCGCACCTCAAATCAATAGTCTTGCTTTTGCAATTCACAACCGCATCATGCACGGTCAACCAATCCAAACCAAGAATAACATCAAATTCATCAAACGGCAAAAGCATCAAGTCTGCCGGAAAACAGGAATCTCGAATTACTAGGGGGCATTTCTTACACACTTTGTCGACAAGCACGTAACGACCCAAGGGATTTGACACCCGAATTACGAACTCAGTAGACTCAATAGGTAAAGTCTTACTGGATGCTAAGGTTTCGCATATATAAGAATGAGTAGAACCAGGGTCAATCAAAGCAATCACTTTAGTATCAAAGAGAGTAAAAGTACCCGTAATAACATCTGGCGAGGAAGCATCTTCGCGTGCACGTATAGCATAAGTCCTAGCAGGAGCACGAGCCTCAGATCTGGTCGTAGCATCTCTGGATCCTCTCTGACCACCACTAGCATTGCCCGTATTTCTGGATGGTCTACCTCGAGCAGTGGTAGCACCCGGTTTCCCGCTCTTATTTATATTCTGTTCAGAAAACCTCGGGCAATCTTTAATGAAGTGGTCAACTGATCCGCACTTGTAACAGGAGCGATCATGGAATCTACAACTCCCGAATGCCATTTACCACAATACTGGCACTCCGCTCTGTCCCGACGATCATTTCCAACACTAGCGACCGAAGTGACTCGTGCACTCACAGGGGGTCGATCGCGATCTCGTCTAGAAAAGCCTGAAGTGTCTCTAGACCGGCCTAAGCCATCTCTAAATTTCTTCGATGACTGTGGGAAGGGCTTCCCCGAAGACCTCTTACGAAACTCCTTTGCTCCCACCTCAGCTTTTCTTTTCTCCATACTGAGCTCCTCGGCTTTACAAGCTCGCTCGACAAGTACCACAAATTCTCGAATTTCTAACATGCCAACATACAGCTTTATGTCATCATTCAGTCCATCTTCAAAACGTTTACACATCACAGCTTCTGAAGAAATGCATTCTCGCGCATACCGGCTAAGCCTCACAAATTTTCGTTCATAGTCGGTAACCGACATGGAACCTTGTTTGAGTTCAAGAAATTCCTTCCGTTTTTGGTCAATGAATCTCTGACTGATATACTTCTTTCGAAACTCGGTTTGGAAGAATTCCCAAGTTACTTGCTCTCTAGGCACAACAGAAGTCAATGTATTCCACCAATAGTAGGCAGAATCACGTAGCAAGGAGATAGTACAGTTTAGGCACTCATCGGGTGTGCAAGATAGCTCGTCGAGTACCCGGATAGTGTTGTCCAACCAAAATTCAGCTTGCTCGGCATCATCGCTGTCCGTAGCTTTAAATTCAGTAGCCCCGTGTTTTCGGATTCTGTCAACTGGGGGCTTATTTGACCTTATTTGGTCCGTTACCGGAGGTATTGTAGGTGCGGGGTGGTATTTTTCGGGAATGGAGGTTGTGGAACAGCCGTATTAGTTCGAATGTATTGGTTGAACCAATCATTCATCACGCTATAGAAAGCTTGTCTAGCCTCATCATTCGGATTACTAGCAATAGGATGAGAGTCCGTCGGAGCTGTCCCTTGTGCGGGAGCAGGCGCTACACTCTCAAGATCATCAGCTACCGCTCGGTCGGGATCGGGATCCATTACTATAAATAAACACATTTGCAAATGTTAGAAATCACCACACTATCAAATAATCACATAAAATGGCATGTATAGCTAGACCCAACGCATTACGGTAGTCCTAGAATCGACTAAACCGTAGCTCTGATACCAATAAAATTGTAACACCCCATACCCGAGTCCGTCGCTGGAGTCGGACACGAGGGGTTTGCAGACTTAAATCACTTCTTTACACAATCCATTTTAAATTTTCTAGGCAAGCTGGCTAACTGCGTCACTGTCACCTTAAAAATCATATCTTCAGTTTCACAACTCGAAAATCAGTTTCGTGATTTTTTCCTGAAACTAGACTCATATATGCATCTACAAATTTTTTTCTAGAATTTTTGGTCGGGCCAATTAGTACAGTTTATTAGTCAAAGTCTCCCATGTTACAGGGATCGACTACACTGACCTTTGCGCATTACGACTTGGATATCTCCCTGTACAGGGCTTCAATACTGATGCCGTTTGTTTCTATAGAAACTAGACTCAAAAAGGAATCTATTCATATATTGCATGACTCTAATTATCTCTGGTTAATTTATAATGAATTTCCAAAGTCATAACAGGGAATCCAGAAACCGTTCTGGCCCTGTCTCACGAAAACCTGAATATCTCTTAACATACTGTTCATATGATCGTTTCATTACTTTCCTATGAAAATAGATTCATCAAGGTTCGTTTACATAATTTATTCACTATTTAATTCCATTCCTACTATTTTAGTGATTTTCCAAATATACATCACTGCTGCTGTCAGCATCTGCCTTTAAGGTAGACTTTACCTATTTCATAGTTTCCATGATTCAACTAGCCCTTTTAGCATGAATAACACAAATTATGATAGTGATTAACCATTCCCATGGCCAATCCTTGTTAAGCATATCCACACCTCTCAATAACCATATCCATACCAAATGATTATAACATTATGCTCAAACATATATAAGCCATTTTCGCATGGCTATCCAAAATTATACAAATCCAAAGGGTCCATGACCCACAACAAAAAGGGTAGTCCTATACATGCCATTTCAAAGTTCAACCAAAAGTATACCAAAAGGAGCTTTGATAGTGTGGGCGACTTCGACTTCAAAATCCCGAGTCCGATAGCTGAAGAACCAAAATCTATAAAACAGAGAATCAAAGAAACGGAGTAAGCATTAAATGCTTAGTAAGTTTTGAGCAAAGAATTTAGACACAACCAAAGTATAGCATTCATGTAGCTAACAGATAATTTCATATGCACAAATTTTCAATATCATACTTACTTCACATTACCAACCCTTATATTCATACACAAAAATCAACTTAGCCAAAGGCCAGTAGCTCATTTATCAACTGAGCGAATACTTATTTGTAAGGGCTCAACTAATTCAAAGCACATACGAAACATACCTCAATGTTGGGATGTTACAAGCGTATTAACTGAAATTTTTACAGCAAGATCGTTCATTCCCGAATCACGTACCTTCGAAATTTAACCGGATATAGCTACTCGTTCAAATGCCTTCGGGACATAGCCCGGTTAGAGTAACTCGCACAAATGCCTTCGGGACTTAACCCGGATTTAGTAACTAGCACCAATGCCTTCAGGCTTAGCCCGGAATTAGTAACTCGCACCAATGCCTTCGGATCTTAGTCCGGATATAGTCACTTAGCACAAAGCCTTCGGGACTTAGCCCGGACATCATTCGAATAACCATGCACATTTAACAATAAATCATGACACATTCGTATTTCATTTTCATTAGCAAACTCAAACACAAGACACTTATCACTCTTGCAATTTCGGCTCAATAGCCACATACAAAGAGCATGATTTTGATTCGCTTAAAATATGATCTAATCAAATCATAATCTAAGTTCCATTACTCGAAAACTTACCTCGGATGTTGTCGAACGATTTCGATGGCTATTCGACCACTTTTTCCTTCCCTTTATCGGATTTAGTTCCCCTTTGCTCTTGAGCTTAATTTAACAAATAAATTGATTTAATCATTTGAGCATCGAAAAGAGGAACTCAAGGTACTTAGCCCATATATAATTCATTAGACATCAAAGTCACATATGTACGGAATCATGAATCAAACTCAACACATTAGTTAGTATTCTCCTTAGCCGAATTTTCTAAGTCAAGATAAATCCTTCAATATGCTTACCTATGGCCGAACAAACACATCAACCTATGTACTCATTCATGTGGCCGAATATGCATGTTTATGTTGAGGCCAATTATATACTTAATACCACACACAAATGGCATACATTTTACTAACTAATGCATTACATATTATAACTCAATACGCATCCATCATTTACTCCATAACCGAAACACCATCATATGAAAATATATACCTTGAGATATTATATATGTCATGCCAATACATCATGTGCAAACATATATATATGTGTGTAAGAGCCGAATCACAAGGTTGATTATAACCAAACATAAACATAAATCCAAAACACAATCTTACCTACCATGCAATAAGCATAAATCATACTTATGGATATACCATGGCCGAATACATCACAACACCTTACCATTTCAATTTTGATCATGGTTAAACAAAAAACTTAATGTCTCACTCAAAAATGCTAAAAGAAAATCCAAGAGTTAATCAATCCACCATCACATGTATCATTAACAAGCTTCACATTTAGCATGCAATGACATTAACACAAAATCCACCTTGGCCGAATATCATCCCCATGACATAGCAAAGATTTGAACCATGGCTAATTAGAACTCAAGCTAGCAACTAAAAACATGCATGAATCTCATGGCACAACATCAACATACCTTAATCTAGATACAAGTATGGCCGAACCTCCTCCTAATCCTCTTCCAAACCAAACATGAAGCAAGAACTCCTTCCTTCTTCCTTAGAATTTTCGGCCAAGGATGAACCAAAGGATGAACACTTTTTTTTTTGTTTTCTTTTCTTCCACTCACGGCAATAGGGGGGAGACAATCAACACATTCTTTCTCTTTTTTTTTCCATTTCTTTTTACCCATACTCCTTATTTTATTTTTCCTAACATACATCACTAACATAACATGTTTGTGACATGTTTCCACTCATAGCATGGCCGGCCACTAAGCTTAAATTTGGGTAAATTGACATGCAAACCCATCATTTTCACAACATGCATTAATAGGCCATTTCACATTTGCCTAGCACATTCTAAATTTTTCACATAAGTCCTATTTGATAAAATTCACTTACAATTGACAAAATTCAAACATGAAATTTCACACATGCATATATACATATAATAAGCATCAAATATGACAGCTAATTATTTTATGACTCGGTTTTGTGGCCCCGAAACCACTTCCCGACTAGGGCACTTTAGGCTGTCACATATACACACACACACACACACACACACACACACACACACATATATATTCAATCATGTTTTTAATTAATACTAGTTCTTGGGTTTAATATAAAATATAAATATCAAGTATGTTTCTACTCATTTTTTCCTGAA